>NW_014569602.1:195972-260302 GCF_001313835.1 Polistes canadensis
ATATATATATATATAATAAATAAACGTATGTAGATGAAATACTTGGAAGGAATGTCGACTTTGCGTTGAGACGTTTCTCGCACGTAAGTCAAGCAACGTAATATCGATTATAAGTTCGATTACATGAAAGTATAAGCGACACTAGAACGAAGAGAGATAAATCGTGGGCCGATCGTAAATGGATTCCGCTTCCTCTTTGCACAATCGTGAGCGCGCGAGCGCACGAACGGCGGTAACCGTGCATTATTTCTTTCATAACTATACCGATTAGACTCGTTTCGACGGATTCGCTGTTATCCTTCCGTTTCTATAGGATCTTATTTTATTTCTGCGACTACCGAGAGAATTGCAAGAGAAATGAGATTTTGAAACGGAAAAAAGTGTAGGAGGAAGAAGGGGGGGGGAGAGAGAGAGAGAGAGAGAGAGAGCATACGTCACAGTCGACGGAGCGGTCGCGAAAGGGAGAGCGTGAGAGACCAGGTGGAAAATGGTGATTCGAAATCAAGGAAAGGTGTGAGTCACTGATTTCGCTCGGTGTCACAACCCTGTGTGCCCCTTTGGTTAGGCAGCACGCTGCTGCTTTTTCATTTCCGCAAAAGAAACTCGAAAGCGAATAAAATCCTCCTTCGCTTATTATCGCTCGAAATTTACCAAAGATTAATCCCATTGCTAGGAAGGAATAAAAGCTGTGATAAGGGACGCTTTCATCTTACATGAAGCGAACCGATTTTCTTCCTTTTCGCGGTCGAAGGATCCATCTCATTTTTTGCTTCTTATGGCAGAGAAGAAGCCCTTTCTTTTGCTTGCGGTAAAGCACAAATCGAATCACGAAACGCATTCGTACGACGCACTTTTTGTGATGAAGGAGGAGGTGGAGGATGGATTGCGGGGAAAGAGAGGAGAAGGAAGTAGGAGCGATCTCATTCGACGAAGAGAGACCGCGAAACGCGCGCCTATTCGGACTGGCGAAACGTAATTGGGCCCACAAAAAATGGAGCGGAAACGGCCGGGCCCCATTACCAGCCCCGGTAACGAGTTCTCTCTCTCTCTCTCTCTCTAGGTTTTTCTGGGCCTCTCTCTTTCCCTCAGTCTCTCCGTGGTTGCTCAATCCGTGGTGGTTGTGGTGGTGGTTCGCGCTCGTGCGCGCACTCGAACCGCCTCGCCTTAATCAGCACCGTCACGATTTGTGTTCTCTTTCACGACGAACGCGCGCAACCTACTCCAGTCATTCTCCTCGATCGTAAACAAAAATTTGTATCATTGTCGAAACCGAATCTTCCTCGTTCGTTCCAATCGATTCGATCGAGATATAATAATATATCGTTTAAGATCTCTTCTTTCGAAGCTACTTTTTCTCTGTAATAAATATTTCATTATACGATCGTTTATCTCTCTCTCTCTCTCTCTCATCCAATTAGACAAATTTATTTATTATATGTATATTTTTGAAATATCTACTATCCTTTAGCTCTCCATTCGTCAAATATTTGTGCGAACGATTTGAAAAAAAATGTAGCAGGAAGCATATCCGTTATGAATTAAAATCGTATTCTCGATCGAAGAATATTACTTGAAATTTATCGATTTGCGATTAATAATAAAATGCGATTATATAACGTTTTCGATCGAATGAATTTTCCCGTTTGGAAGGAATCGTTGAGAGAAGTGAAAGAGGAAATTGGGGAGAAAATAGGTGGGGATAATTACATTTTCAGCGAGGACACATCGGCACTTGGAAATTTCCTTTTTATATTTTATAACAACTTGTGTTTCATCTCCGGACGCTCTTCCTTCCCTCGACAATCCTTCCGCCCTTGCATGCCTCGCACTTTAATTTTCAGCCTCGACATTTGCGTAACCCAGTTTCGCTATTGTTCGATTCAATGGTAGATCGTAACGTCCGCCATCCGAATAGAAGATTATAATGCTCGCTTATACATGGTACTCATCACATTGCGCACGTAAGTTTGTGCGTGTGCGCGGACGTGTCAATGTATGCACGTATGTACAGTGTACACTCTACTTTTTCTATCTCTCTTTTAACAATCAACATAATGGACTTTGATCAATCATTTGATTAGATTTTGTAATGTTTACATTACATTTTTGGACGATTTAAAAGTTTCTGTTATTTCTTATACGATCAGATTTTTCTGTTTGTTGCTTTATTTTATTGTTGTTAATTCTTTTTAGATTTCTATTATTTCTAAATCTTAAACGTTAATAAAAATAATGCTTAAATTACAAAAAAAAAAAGAAACGTTAATTGTTTTTCCAATATCATTGATGAAATTACCCATTGAGATGCCATTAGAAGAAAAGATAATAAATTCAAACGATTTAATAAGGAAAATGTGATAAGCTCTCAAAATTGTAAATAGGGACAGTGAATTCGAGACGAGGGAATTCACAAATTTACACCGACTACTTTCTCTTCTCTGCTTATCTTCTCTCTTCTGACCTCTCGAATCTCTTCATTGTCATACGTTTTCGCTCTCGTTATTCCTTACAAGGTTCCTATTGCAACGTTAATGTTTGCCAAATTACATAAACTTTTTAAATAATGCGTTCCCAACGTCTAAATTAAAAGAATATAAATGAATTAGATATATGATAATGAGTTAAATATATATGCAAAGTAAGTCTTCGTTCTATTCGAAAAAAATCAACATATGATAATTGTAATTTATACGAGCAACATAAAGAGAGAGAGAGAGAGAGAGAGAGATTACACAAGTATAAAAAAAAAAAAAAAAAATAAGAACTTTTCCTTTCGTATATCTCACAGCAAGAAGAGTATTTGCCATTGATCGTCAAGGTAGAGACTCCGGGACGGTAAAAGGTGTGCTCGATCGATCGTTACCGACGCAGTGTTAGAACATGTGGCACGAAAACGCTTTATAGTTGAAGAGTGGGAGCGAGATAGAAGGAAAGAGTCGTATCGATCGAACGATACCGAACTACCGCTTGGTAGCAGCACCTGCAGGGAAAGAAACACCTTGGGCCGGTAAAAGTGGCGAGCTACCAACCCCACCAAGTAGCGATACGGACACGAGACCCCGCCCGGTGAGTCTTCAAGGCCCAAATGGAAGAAGAGAGAAGAACGCAACGGTCTTGAATGCACGCGCGTGCGCACGCTCGTGCGCACGCTCGTAATCCAGCCGGTCGGGTTGCAATTGACCCTGAACTTCGGGCTGCGCTAGCCTACACCGCTAGCAAACAGGCAACGAGTCAAACAGCAGCGCCGGCCGACCAATCATTTCCTTATTCAGCGATTTTCTTAGTAACCGCTTGTCGAGACATTACGTATGCGAATGGCTATGCAATGTCGCCGTGTCGTATCGTCTCTTTCTTATCTCCGATCCTTTCTTTCCCTTCCTTTCTTTTTTTTTTCCCCCTCTCATGTTAGTCATCTTGAATCATCCTAGACTAGATTGCTGCAACGAATATCCTTGAACAGGAGACATCTACCGTTTTGGATTCGCCAAAAGAAAGGCAACAAGAGAGAGAGAGAAAGAGAGAGAGAGAGAGAGAGAGATTATGGTTTGTGTGTAAATCAACTTTCTTCGTAAGGATAACGCTAGATTCTTTTGAGAATCCAAGAAGAATCCATCGGAATTGCTAATATTTTCTTTGCAAAACATGATACCAATGACGACCAAGATTTTCATCTCTTTTTTTACTTTCCTCGATTGGATTTTTAAATAGGGTATTTATACGTACTTATATTATCTTCGTCGTAGATCAGATCGATTGTCAAACGCGCTCGGAATTGAAAAAGATCGTTAATTAAGTGCAATTAGTATTTATCTTCAATCTATAGAAACCGATTGTAAAAGCGATAACTTTGCGTGCTAGACATTTCGATGCAAGCAGGAAATTTAGAGAGAGAGAAAGAGAGATAGATAGAGAGGGATTTCTAACGATACATGACACGTAATTCATTAATCATTTGGCTCGTTTGTGTCGTGCTAATTGCGCTATCACGAATACCAGACAGATTTTTTTATGAGCATCTATCTATGGGCAAGCGTTCATCTAACAATAATGTTTCTCATAATCTCTAACAAATGTTGAGCCAGGTTATCGTACAGATAATAAAAACCGTCCGATAATTTGCAATCACGGTTAATCGGCGATGACACGATATTACAAGACTTCATTTCTTTTTTTTTTTTTTTCCAGGCGATGAATACGGATGGTCTTCTAACATTGCATTATGGGAAGCATCCAGCAACCTTGGCCGCAGAGGTCGCGGCCTGGTACAGCGGAGACCGTCATGTAGACGTGACACTGGCTTGCGACGATGGTTCCGTTGTCAGGGCACACCGTGTCGTTTTAGCAGCAGCCAGTCCGCTTTTGGCTAGTCTGTTACGTAATCCCGCCCTGGACCACGTGGTCCATCTTGCTGGAGTCAGGAAGACTCAGCTAAACCATCTTGTCGAATTTCTTTATAACGGAGAGGCTCTTATACCCGTAAGGATGATGATAATAATATTTTAATACAATATAGACAATTTACAATTTTATCTATTGCACAAAGCAAGATAATGCAATTAATATTTTATAATCCTTCTGATGTAGTGTACCATAATGTAATCTTTATATATTTTTTGTATGGATCCTAACAATAGACCAAATATCAACATTTATAAATACTAACAATTTTGAAACTCAGCCGTTAACCTAGAATCTCTTAGAATCTTTCAAATTCCGAATTCTCTTAGAATATCTTTAATAAATGTGAATATCTGAAAAAAATGAGCTTTGATTAATCCATTGACGTAATCCATTTCAGTCGACAGAGCTTACGCCATTGAGAGAACTCTTCGAACTACTTCAAATCAAGTCGGAACTCTTCGGGCCCAACCAATCTCAGACCTCTAGTAATTCCGATCCTGAAATGATACCTACTCCTCAACCCTCTGAGGATCAAGAAAGTTCTAGTTACGAATCGAAATACGACAGCAGGTAAGTTAAATTTGTCGATGATGATAGACGTTGATCGTGATAGAACGTCCCTGTTCCGGGACGTTATCAAAACTTTTCTACGTTTCAGACAAACGAGTAATCCTGCTGATTGTTGTTCGGTACTGATTAAAACCGAGGACTACGAAGAGGAGCCTGAAGTAGACGTGGAAGGTGTCGAAGGTGAGGGCTTGCTCATGGAAACAAGAGAAGGTAGCATAGAACCGCCTAGAAGGAGGGATAGTTCGGATCCCGTAAACCTCAGTTTAAATTCCGGAGCGTCAACGATGAGCGAGAGTTCTCATGACATAGTACATAGGTAAATATCTTTCTCCCTTTATAAGAGTTACGCTAACTAAGACACGATCAAATTGTATGGAAGATTAAGGAAACTTTTTGACGACGTGTCTAGACCAGAAAAGCAATTACTCGAACGGCGAGAGTCTTTGGACGAAGCCGAAGAGAGGTCGAGGCAAATGGCGGCCAGATTGGCGTTAGGCTTGGATCCTGGCAAACGAAAACCCGAAGAATTACCGATCACACCGGCTGAGGCGTACGTAGTAACGCCTCATCGAAAACGTAGACCAGGTTTTCACAACGCGCCAGCGCAGAATCCAGCCTTCGTACCTTTTAATCCCAATTTCGAGACACCGAGGAGGTTACAAGCCCCGCATCCTTTGAGTCTATCAGCGCCGCCGTATCTGGTAAGTCTTATTATTCTTTTGTAATGAATAAATTCTTTTCTCTAGAGGAGAGTCATAAGAAACATGGACAAAGTGTTATTTAAAAATGGTGATTTGCAGCAGGACAGATCGATAACGCCACCAGGGGCATCGCAAAGACCACCAAGTGCCGACCCAGCCTCGACAGCTGTACTAGAAGCACCTTGGGCTGCTTGGACTCTACCTCCAGCTCGGGCACCCCCACCACCTGCTACGGAGGATCCACCAAAGTCGACCCCTGTACGAGAATATCGATGTACCTATTGCGGTAAACAGTTCGGCATGTCCTGGAACTTGAAGACTCATCTTCGAGTACACACAGGCGAAAAACCATTTGCCTGTCGACTCTGCGTCGCCATGTTCAAGCAGAAAGCTCATCTGCTTAAACATCTCTGTTCCGTTCACAGAAGTGTAATAGCCGCACCGGATAATACGTTTACGTGTTGCTTCTGTTCGCTCCACTTTGAAAATTTACAAGAACTCATAAGGCATCTGTCAGGGCCGCATAATAATTTATTATTAAGTAAAAATCTACACGATTGCGAACGTTCTTGAATAGATTCATTCATCGGACTAAGACTCTTTCCTTGACCTTTTTTGGTCATTTTTATTTTCTTACAATTAAAATCGAACATATCGTTTTCAATGTCCAGATCAGATATTTTTCAAATACCTCTGAATACATCTTGGATTTATCACCATCGTGGATATCGAAGTTATGCATAATTAGATCTTTTTATTAAACAATTCCATCGTTCTTCTTTGATATCTAAAAAAAGAAATCTCTGTGATCTGGAATCTTGGATTAATGCGTTATTACCAATCTCAATCTCTCAGCATATCTAGCTGTGATCTCTGGTACCAAGCTGCAAGTTTGGTAAACGCGGACAATCGCCTGCAAGTGCCGTCTCTTCGCGAACTAAACGTTCCTTTGCGATAATAAATGAAATATTTTTTCGACACTTTTATAAGCCGATTTTCGCGAAGACGCGGCACGAAGCATTGGAAAAGAGCCTTTCCGATAAAAATAATTAATAGAAAATATTCAGAAAACAGGGTCTTCGTTTTCGTGGATCTTTCTTCGTTTTTAGATTGTTCAAGAACAAAGAAGTGATAATCGTAGAAACTGTGTATTACAAATAAGGAATTGTTGGCAATTTTCTTTCGAGATATATCGGGCTTCGATATAAACTCGAGTTGCCGAATAGAATAATAATATCGAGTGAAAGAAATAGAAAACAATTTGGAAAATCAGAAGAAAGAATCGGAGAAGGCTACGTTTCGATCTTTAATTAGGAAGGAAGGAAAGAAAGAAAGAAAGAAAGAAAGAAAAAAAGGATAAATAATATTAATAATAATAATAATAATAATAATAATAATAATAATAATAATAATGATAATAATAATGATGAGAATAATGATAATAATGTATAAATAAATCGTTTAAGTGTGCGACAGTCAACGCGAGAGACGGGGAGACGTCTCTCGTCTACCTTAGCGCTCGAAACGATCGCAAAAATATCTCCTCTCATGTGTTTTTTTTTTTTCTTTTTTTGTACATAATGTTAAATAGGAAAAGAAAAAGGGCCGTAAGTTAACGCGGACTATCATTATTATTTATTTTACATTTTGTAAAGGGACCAACCGATTTTCCACCGATTTCTGTCTTAGGTAGATATTAGGTATATCCTGCCCGGCAATCGTCTCAGAACAAACTAGCTCGTAAAAAAACCGAACCGAAATACGTTCGAGTGTCGCATATTGAGATTTTCGACGATCGTTTAATGAGGATGCGTAACATAAATATAGATACGGAGGGGCAGATGGGTACAAAAAAAGCTACCAGTCAGAATAATATGCTCTAGTTATCTCTTCCACTATCCCAATTTCCATTCCCTTCTTTCTTTCTTTATTGCTTTCTTCTATAATATATTTCTCAACAACCCTTCTCTTGCTCCTCCTCCTCCTACTCATAAATACCAATCCCTTTCCCTCTGTCATCTCTAGTAACGATCGTCGTAATATCTCAGCGACCTGGAGTGCCTTGCGTCAGATGGGTCCAAATCGGTCGATCGGGCAGTGATTTCATGTGTTCATAGGCTTAAGACAAGTTACGCGTTTAAAAAAATTCAATCAAGACGATTACACGAGAGCTCGCTTATAAAATAATGAAATATCACAAAGAAAATGATTTTAAATAGCGATGAATGATAATATTGATGATGGTGATTCTTAATTAACCGTAGAGAAGATTTTAATCATCACTCGGATTAATTTAATAATTTTTTCGTTATTATGTCTAGTTCTTGTCGTTGTAAATAATAGCTTATTTTTTTTTCTTTTTTTTTTTCCTTTTTTCTTTATTAGATTTCTTTCACCTTCTTCTTTAATTTTTGTCTTCTTCTTCTTCTTTTTCTTTGTCTTCTTCTTCTTTGTTTTTATTCTTTATTGGCGCAGGACGTCATAAAATGTTCTTTCTTTTTCCTCTGAGTAGATCTATTTCTCTGACCTAAGATGCCTTAAAGAAAAGGCCTCCGACCTCTCTTTGGCTCTTCGGACTTTCCCCGACAAGCACCTCGGTGATCATCGGTAATTGTGCAAGGAATTATGTACCTATTTGCTCTTTCTCTCCCACTTTCTCGTCTGACGAAGAATTAACAAAGGATTTTCATTAAAAGAGATTCTGTGAATTTCTTTTTTTCAATAAATGACAAAGATAGCATCAATTTTTCTGCGTAAAAACAAACTCCTCGATCGTCTTTGTCGCCAAAAAGACAAAATTTTAATGATCTTATATACATATCAACGCCAAAGATAGGATTGTAAACCATATAAGAAATGATTTCTATATCAATGACCAAAACGACGACAAGGAACAACTTTAAAATTGATAAATTTCTAATAAATGAAAAAAAGAAAATAATGATATACGCGCAATTAATAATAATAATAAAATAATAATCAATAAAATGATCTCCCCAGAAACGAATTGAATTGAAATAAAATGTAGATTACTGCATGAAAACCTTTATAACAAAATATTCGCGGTTAATGTTGAATAGAGTAGAATGAACGAAGACACAGCAGACACATGGGCAGACATACGCGAAAGAAAAGGAAGGAGATGTTTGGGAACACACTAGTCCGTAATCCTAGTTTCTCTTTGTTCTGTTAACCGAGATCACTCGAGGTGAAATAGAAAGAAAATAAAAGAAAATGAAGGCTGTTTCCTTTTCTTTTCACCATTTTCTCGTTATTCGTATTGATATGTTTGTAGACTCTTGGAAGCAACGAGGAGTAGAATGGGACGAGAGAGGAACGAAATATTGGAGGGAGGTTAGAAGGGTGGTGCATGAGCTCTCATTGAATCATCAAGCGTACGCGAATGGCCAGCACAAAACGCGAATTAACGCAATGTGATACTAAATGATAATAAGAATAAAGATATAATTATTCTGTAGCGTGCGACTGCTCGGGACACGTCTGTTTCAGATGAACAAAATGTATAATAGGGAAAGAGAGAGAAAAAGAGTCGCCTCGAATAAAATAAGCAGCTAATTTTTCTCACCCTCATCCTCATCCCTCACTTTCTGATCCACGAACCTACCCTGCCTGATCATCCTTCAATTTTTCCATCATTTTCGAGTAGTAGACGGACTAGGGTTACGCAATCAACATTATTTTAACGTTTAATTAATTATGCTTATTTTATATGTGTGTATATTATACACGCATATTCACGAAGCTGGGTGCTCAGATATTCCCTAAGAGCCAACGAATGTATTGTCGTTTTATATGCGTAGAAATATTTACTTTCAAAGCGTCTTTCCTTCGTTAATTTTACTTTTTTTTTTTCTTTTTGTTCAACATAAAACGTTCGAAGTCAATATTTTAGAGATTTTTTGCTGCGAATTCCAAGAAGAAACGTGTAATCGTTCTAAACGATCGTGATTTTATTATCGTTGTTATGTAGTATCGAATCCGTCCTGAAAACAAAACAACAAAGAAGAGAAGATCAGTACTTTTAACGTCATTCACGGGTAATCTGAGCAAAGTTTCATAGTTGTTAAGTATTTTCCGAGCGGTGAGCGTCCTCTGCGTGCTTTTTTAGTGTTCATAGTCTTTACGATGAAATAAATTAATTTCGAAAAAGGGAAAAGTATGTAAAAATGAACAGATAAAACAGAAGCGAGCAAAAGAATTCGTTATTTCTTTTTCTTTATGCGTTTTTACTTTCTTGACAATCCTTTTACTTGATATTCCTGATATTATAATCATTTTTATTTCCAAAAACACAAAATACATTGGTTGCCGAATAAAAATTCTAAACGGAGTGAAAGATAAGTAAAGTAAAGTAAAGGAAAGGGAAGAAGCCAACGATGTTAAACTAACGGTTCAAAGAGTCTTGGACTTTCGAAAAAAAAGAAAAGAGAAAAACGAAACCCGTTATCGATTGGGCTACGTTCCAGTCGTCCAACCTACGTAAAGGCGTTTGAAAGTATTTCGTTGGTGGCTGCGTCGATTGCATAATTATGGGATGATAAATAAGATGCAGGTTTTCTCGTTTTGTAGGCTCCCCGGAGATCGGTTAGACTCCTGCCACCTACCAGTTTTCTTCGTGAACGTAAATATCCATGGAGCATGTAAGGTCGAGGTTATTGAAACCGGCTTCGTGAATAGTTGCAGGAAGAATAAGGCCTTATTGAACGCACGCTTCGCGCTATAATTCTGCATTCTGTATCGCGTGTCGAGTCATACCTTCGGGCTTATGCGTTAAACGACATCCGATTCGATAGGCACGCTTTCTCTTTTCGATGATCCTTTAAATGACCCTTGGCAACGTCAACGCAAACCTGTTATTGCTGTCAATCGTCGAGCAAAACGTCTTCATATCTTTTTTTTTATCATTGAAGAAAATTAATCAAATTAATTATTAAATATAATCGATCATTTCTTTGACAATGAACTTCAATAAAATAAAGATCTATTGATTTCGTCAGTGACATCGGTTTTTGTTTAACAATCAACTCGTATTTTTGTTATAGTTAACTCCTTCCTTTTACTACCGTGACGGTAATAAGGAATTAATGGATCAATTTAATCTGAATGGAATTAGAATAAAATCACTTTCCTTAATCAGTAGATTGGAACGGGTAAAGCAACTTACTTTTGAAACATGTCAGACGCGTCTTTGGCAATTGGCAGTCTTGTTGTTGGTCGATAACTCCGGCCAATGGCCTGGACAGTCTACTTATGGAACACCTTGGAGATTCTACTCTCGATCGAACGGATATTGGCTCGGAACCGTTGGAAAATAGAAATTCATGAAATCGAGTCGAGGKGATGAGAAGCGTGATTCTGAAAAGTACCGTTGCCGGAGAAATTGCATAATGGAGCTTGTTGTTTTTCGCCGGGAGTGTGTAGGCATCGTGGTACCTAGCTAATATTTATTGGCAAGAGGTCCGCATCGACGTCATTGACCAACCTTCGTCTCTTCGATTCTCTCCTATCGTTGACTGGTCAGAGTTTCTCGTGAAGAGTACCGTAAGAACTAACGTCAATACGTTGGTAAGCGTAAAGAAGAGGGGGGCCTATTGATGCCCGGTCAACGCACTTGCATTCTACCTTCTACCTCCTTAATGTATATAAAGAAGAAGCATCGTACGGATTTCAAGGCAGATACCGAGAACAACATGTACGGTAAGGTGCTTTTGATTCTTACAACGACTCTGGCTATGACCAGTGCCCAGATACCTACTCTGGGTTGGTGTCCAGAGTACGTCCCAATGGCGAACTTTGACATGAACAGGGTAAGTTGAACAATATTTATTTTGCATTCTAATTCGAAGTTGCATTTGTTCACATATATCCTTGTTGTGTTACCTTACAAAAAATAATCGAATATTAAACAGATTTTAACGATTATATCGTATTGTTATAGTTTTTGGGCACTTGGTACGAAGCGGAAAGGTACTTCCAACTCGCCGAAGTGGTTTCACGTTGCGTCATGTCGAATTACACAAAAGGTCCTGATGGCAAGCTTCGCGTGAGCAACGAAGTTACGAGCAGAATGTAAGAGTAATTTGTTTAAAGAGTTTCGGAGATTGGATAAATATCATCATTATTTACTTATATAGTACCGGAATCAAGAGAATATTGGAAGGTGAAATCAAACAGGCAGCATCAAAGGCAGAGGAAGGGAAATTGCACGTGAAATATACGGCTTTACCTCTAACTCCAGAGACGCATTATTCAGTGTTAGAAACTGATTATGATAACTATGCAGTGTTGTGGAGCTGTTCCGGTATTGGTCCGATCAATGCCCAAAATGCTTGGGTAATGACCAGAGACAGAATCGCACCTGGATCGATACTTCAAAAGGTACTCCTCCCTTTCTAAAAACTAATAAAAATTGTTCTACGATACGCATTAGGTGTTCGATCAGAGTAAATACAAAGGATATATACTTGTTTTAGGCTTATGGCGTTTTGGACAAATACAAAATTTCCAAAGCATTTTTCGTGAAGACGAATCAAGATGATTGCGTTTATCAAGCAGCGAGTACGGTTACCATTCAGGATAGCACTGCAGTCAATGCGGAAAAGGAAGAATCCGAGACAACTGATGAGCACGCGCGAAACGTATCGCTTTTGTCCGAGGACTCGGCTACCAAACCAGTCCGACACGTAGAAGAATCGATCGTCGAGGAGAAAATACCGCAAAGGGTAGAAACCGTGCCGCAAAGAATTCTCAAAGTCGCGGAGTTTGCAAAAAAGGATGATAAGTTAGTCGAAAAGCCGACAAAGGGCTTGGAGGATTTGGAAAAGAAATCGAATTTGAAAAAATTCGATGACAAATTAAAAAAGAAAGAAGAAATTCTGGAAATACCGAAGGAATCATAAAAGACGAGCTCGTAAATAGTCCCATCGATTTTGTTAATCTTCTTTACGGGAAGAGTAGAAATGATAAAATTACGAATTATTTTTTACGATACGGCATCGATTTTTGATCTTTTGATCTGGCACGATATAATTTTTCTCTCGAAGAAAATATAGGAACAAAAGGGCGTCGGTCTCGTCTCGTTAATCAACATCGTTATTTATTATATAGGTAATCGATCGATTAAGCGTCGAAAAGTTAGGTAAGTTAAACTCAAGGAACGTTTATAAATGTAAGAAAAACAAAAAAAAGATAAAAATCAAGTCGAATAAATTGTTATATAAAAATGTTTTCTCAAAAATACACCGTAGAGATGTTTTATATTTCTTTTCTCTAATCCTCCATAGAAATAAGAGATCTTTCAAATGATTAGAAATATCTGGAATGTTCGAAAACAGGTTTTACGTACGAAAATTCTTATTGAAATATTTTATTTTTTTTTTCAATCCGATAAGACTTGACACTTATACAAGGTTACTCAAATAGAATATCAAATGCTTATAGATTTTTATTATTAAGTAAATTGATTTCGTATAAGAACACGCACGCGTCATAATATCAATACGATTTAATATAAGAACTGAATCTAAAGATATTCTATATATATAAGAGGTATTCTATATATAAAAAACGTGAAACACTTTTTGAATCACTTTATACATAGAACGTGATGCATTAGATCGCTTCATAACTCTTATTATTTATCGTTAAAGAATGAAAAAAAAAAAACAAGAAAGCCTTGATTATAAACTTCTTTTATGTTAGTTAAGTAAATACTAAAGACAATTACAAAGCAAATACTTTTTACATTATCTACCGATGAAACATTTTTTTCAAGATTATAAAATACATTGAAGTGAGTATATTCTAAAATAAGATTAAAAAGATTAACTTATATAATGAGACAGAGTGCGTAAGCAGAGAAGATTATTTACTCGGTCAACGATCCAACAAAAAGTTACCGATCTCTATGCCTATTACTCTCTTTCTTTCACCTATTTCATTTTATGAATTAATTGAAAATAATCGGAGATATTTGTTCGGAGACTGGAACTCTTGAAACTTGGAATGACGTACATATATGTATACCGTTATTGACCCACTAACTGATAGAACTCTTTTGGACGCATCCACTGCGTCTTGCGACGAGGAAGAGTAGAAAGACCAGTCATTGTGAAACTCTTCGTTGCATCGGAAGTATCATATTCTTGTGTCCTACGACGAATAATTCTCTTGCCTGGGTCAACGACGCTCCTTATCTTATTGTCATTCGATCGGTGTCTTTTATCTCCTTCTTTTTCTCTCTCTCTCTCTCTTTCTTTCTCTTTCTCTATCTTTCTTTTTCTATTTGAATACCTCTTAAGGTCAAGGTTACTAGGTGAGTTCGTTCGTCTTACTCTGGCACACGTGTTATTCTTACGAAACACTTTTCACTAATTAGTATACCAAATATAATTTTTCTACATCTGTTTCCGTAGTAAAAAAAATAATCAATTTTCGTTCATTTTACACTTTTCATAGCCTGACATTTTCGTTTTAGGTATAACGTAATTATGTAAATAACGTTTTAATTATGAGCAATGTGTTTTTTTTTACATTGTGTACACGTGCGTCTATTTGTTTCTCTTTCAATCTTCGAACAATTATTGCACCTACGTAAATAACTGGTCGAACGGAATAGTATAGCGCGGTCATTAAAAGATTACATATGTGTATATTATTGAAAAATTAGCATAGATATTTGTTCTAGTAAAAGTCAACATTGTTATAATATTTGCTTAACACGATGTTCGAGTTTTAGTACAAGTGTGCTGTTTAAAAGTCTAATAAATATTTATATATAATATGTATTTATTATTTGTTACTACAAAACTGATGGAATTTTTTTTGTATTTGGTCTTCTAGTAAGATTTTTTGTTATAATCTCGACTATATTTATCAATGTTGTTACATGATCACAGATAATTATTATCTTATAATGAAATTAATTGCATTGAGTATTGTTTGCTTGTTCATTGTTAACGTTTTGTGCAGTACTTGATGAATCATATGATTTTTTGTGACAGAGAAATTTAATTAAAACCAATCTGATGGAACAAGATAAGAAATGATAAAGAAATTGTCCTTCCATGAAAAATTATGCGACGATTTTAACGTGCTCTCAGTAATTTATCGAATGTCACTTATTTATTTTCTTTCATTGAGTCTAGACACAAATTCATTTTAACGACCATTCACTTTCAAAAGGAAATATCATTTTTTCCATCATTTTCATAAAACTTCATCAATACCTTAGCCTTAACAATTTATTTTATATTTTTTTAACTATGTTTTAACATCACTCAAATGAAGCTACTATGATATGACAAACGATATACAATTTATCACTCCTTAAGTAACATAAAGTTACTACTTTTTTTATAATTCCCAACAGGAAAAAATAGTTACGTACTTTACTTACATAACACCGTTTTTATTCTCAGCGTATTATGTTTTAATCAATAACATTTCTTAACATTGTATTAATTTGTATTACAATAACGATTAATATTCGTAAAAGTACACATTTGTAAATTCACCTATATCGGTTTAATATAATTACTTCTAATTATTACAGATATGTATATGTCGGATGAAAACTTTTATTTAAAAAGAATTAGGTTTCCATCGAACAAACGTTTATTCTAGCAATATTTACAGTAACACTTATCATAAAGTATTATTTAAATTGATCGTTAATTCGTGTATACATCATTGTCAACTCGATTTGAAATTAATTATCTAAAGTTATTTTGTACGAGTAAATAAATATAGAATATAATTGTCCATATTGATTCGATTAAATTCGAATATTGCAACTGATTGTGACTGTAGTCATACACCTATCTATCTTGTTGTTTTGACGACAAAACGTATAAATTATTAATGTGTTGACATTCGCGATCAATCGATTTTAGTCATTTTTGTCGTTGTAGCTCGCAGATAACGTGTTAAGAAGTATAGCCTAGTTCTCATACGTGGGGTTCTCTATCAGAGATATTTATTATAACAACGTGTCGGTAATCCAAATAAAAAAATTTGACATCACTTATCATTACACGGTCGTGCGTACTTATTCCCGCTAATGATATTGACGTATAAATAAGCGAGTTACTATCATACATATGGTTAGTTTCAGTTCAGATTAGTTCGCGAACAGACCTAAGGCTCTACAATCGTTACAACTGTTGCAAAGCTACAATCTAGTCGGTAAGAAAATGTTGACTTTTTATGATATTAAATCATAGTAATTTATTTTTTTTTTACAATCGCGTACAACGTAAAGAATTAGGATTTTTTAAATGTTAAAACTAAATTTAGATTCAAAGGAAAAAGGAAACTTGGAAAGAAATTCTAAGCTTTTAAAGAATTTGTGTATTTTAGCTTACTCAATCATCGTCCTAATAATTTCATTTAATTTTGAAATTCTTTCTCCCTTTTCCCGTTACAGCTATGTTATCGTTATCAATAATTCTTGTTTTGGTGGGTATGGCATCGGCCCAAATTCCAGCTTTGGGCAGTTGTCCAGATGTCCAAATTCTTACCGACTTTGATTTAGGAAAGGTGAGTTTGCGTTGGACGATAATTCCAATCATAAATATTTTTCCTAACTTCATTATTTCTTATCAAAGTTAATATTTTTTTCTTCATTTCTTATTACTCATAAGGACGATTTAAAAAAAGTCGTTAACCGTGATAATTGTACTTTGTTCTTATCGTATAAAAATACTTATAAGAAATGATTTAACAGTATCTGGGAGTGTGGTACGAGATAGAAAAATATTTTTCGGTGTTCGAGCTTGGTGGAAAATGCGTAGAAGCTAATTATACGCTCAGAGATAACACAACGGTGAATGTAATAAATCGACAAATTTCTTCTATGTGAGTAAGCCGCTGTCCTCAATTCTTAGAACGTAACATTATTCAAGTAATTTACGTATGTACATAAAACCCGTTCCAATTTTTTTAATTTTCTTATAGAACTGGCGTCGCTATGTCGATCGAAGGATATGCAAGATTTGAGGGACCACCGAACGAATCGAAATTGCTCGTAACATTCCCATCTGTACCGTTTGCGGGGGATGCTCCTTATTGGGTCCTAGGAACCGATTATAAAAACTATGCTGTCGTTTGGAGTTGTAGAAATTACGGAATATTCAAGTAAGTTTCATTACTTCTTTGCACCCTTTTAACAAGGAAACAACATTGCGGCTAACGATCCCTCCTCTTTTATAAATCGATTTTTGTTAAATTGGTCAAAAATTTCATTTTTTCGTTTGCAGCGCTAAGATTGTTTGGATCTTGGCACGAGAACGTTCACCATCTGTCGTTGTTATGCAGGACGCTTACCAAGTTCTCGACAGAAACAGAATAAGTAGAGCTTATTTCATACGCACGGATCAAAGGAATTGTACAGTGACATATTAAAAAATAAGTTATTGCTTCTTCTGCAAATTTAATTTAAGGATTACGTGATTGTTATGTATTTGATAGAAATTGTTAAAGAAATTTTACCAAATTATTGTGATCATGCAGCCCTTTAGTTTTAAATATATGTATTATTGTTATTAATATATAACACGATCGGTAAGCCAGGAATTGCATTTACCGTCCAATTTCTACCTGATCAACTAATCGTAAACAGATATCTACTATTGTTTTCGTATAAAAATACAATCCCGTGGTGGTTTTCAATTTTGAGGAAAATCAGATGGAAAAAGTAGAAATTTACAATCATTGATTGATTTTTGTATCTGTAAAAAGAATTGCTTGATTATTTTTACTCTCGTAGATAAGGCAGATTACTACACGTTTTATCGCTTTGGTTGGCGTAGATGGTAAGATCAATGATCTCAAAAAAACGTTGGGAGTGCAGTCCTTTGCAAGAGTCGACGAGTTAGAGTTGCATAGTTACCTATGGGGCTGAAAGTATATTCTTATGTAATTTTGCTTGTTTTCCGATTATTCAGATCTATTGATCAGGATGTACTATTTATTTAGTATAAGTTATATCATAAAGTTACTTTCAGCAATATGAATGTCGAGTAATAAAAAATAATAAAATAAACGAGAAAGATAAGTATCTTTATATAAGGACACAATAAGGATATATTTGAGAGTAAAATGAAAATCCGGATAAAACGGAAGCAAAGTTTGACAACGTAAACGTAAATCATTTAGGGGTTGGGGTGGTTCTCACGTTAAAAATGCAGGTAATGGGAAGGCAGATGAGAAAATAAATCGCGCAAAACGAAAGCGCGACAATAGTAGTTAAATTAAATAAATAATGGAAGGAAGGGGTGGGAAGGTAAAGGTCGGAGGGTGTGGTCGCGTGCAAGCTGACTTTTATTATCGTCGCGTGTCGCTCGTGCAAACAACCGAGCTCATTCGAACCATCGTTCGTTCGTTCGTTCGTTTCATCAACGATGCATTGTTCGTTCGTTCGTGGAAAGAAGAGACCTGGTTTGTCCCACAAAGCATCCACGGGAGAAACGGATAAGAGTTTTTCTCTCCAGAGAAATGGGCTGTCATTATTTTTCCCCTCTAAAAGCTTTTTTCTTCTTATTATAATATTATATTTAGACGTATTAAAAAAAGAAGAAGAAAAAAGAATAAAATAACACTACCCTTACATAATTATTCGTTTAATACGAGACTTTGTTCGTCGTTGTTGTTACGGAATGTTTTTATAACTTAATTAATTATTATTGAACGAGAGTAAAAACGCGTTTTAATCCACGTTCTCCCATCGTCAGAGAGTAGCAGTTGTTTCTCTAATCGTCGCAATCGCCGTCGATAAATTAAAGCAAGACGGAATCTAAATCACGATCTATAAAGAGGAAGGGGAAGACGTAGTTGGGACCACAGTGCTGATTTCTTGGCTGATCGCTTCGAGATTTGCCAGAAGGATGGACCTTCGATATTCCGGGCATAAATGGGCAGAAGAGAAATAGAGAGAGAGAGAGAGAGAGAGAGAGAGAGAGGATGAACTCTCCGAATCTCGCGTGGGCTCTTCATATTTGGAAGGGCCAGGAATGAACGCCGCGCCGGTCCATAATAACAGGGTACATCGAGGCTAAACAAACATACACGCCCCTTGGCATCTTGCACCGAAAGAGCGTTAAGGGAAGAGATCGACGAACGAGAAGAGAGAGAGGAGAACAAATAAAAAAAAAGACTAAAAGACCGAACAAACAAGAATGTATGGGATGAAAAAAGAAACGATTATTTTCTGCCACGTCACTCGCTTGTTGTGATGCGCGGAAAAGAAAGCTGTATGATGAAGGAGATATTATTGGACACGGTCCATCGGTATAAATGTTTACGAGTCTAAATGTACACTAGTTAGGTATACCTAGATACTTGAAATTATTTATGGACTGATGGGTAAAGTAGTGTAAGAACTTTCGAAGCTCGATATGAGAATGAATTTACGAAGCTCAGGTAGAATAGCTACGGCGTAATGAATAAATATCGATGAGCATCGAGGTCACGAGCTCGGCTAATAAATCGCTGATAAAGCGTAGACGAGGAATAAATTCTAAGAGAAGAGGCAAGTAGCTAAGCTTAAAAGGAAATAAACGTGCAGTTTGGGGTGAGCAGTGGAGCTGATAAATCGTTGGAAGAACGCTTTGAAAAATTATATTTTTTTTCGATTAACGTTAAATACAGGCCAAGAAAAAAGATGGAAAGAGAAAGAGAGAGAGAGAGAGAGAGAGGGAATAAGAGATGGAAAAGCAGAAAAATCAGAAATGATGCGTGCAAAACTGGCGAAGGAAAGAAATGGTACAAAATAAAAAGGGTAAAAAAGGAGAAAGAGAAAAAGAAAAGGTAGATGAGGCGATGAGGGTAAAAGAGAAAGACTACGAGAGAAAGAGAGACGGAGAAAGAAAGAAGAGGGAAGAGAGCATTCTGGTTTGTGGGCATAGCCATATTGCTGGCGGGCCACAATTATGATAATAGCCCCCCCGAGTCTTGAGTCTTGTTAGAGCGAGATGAGCGCAAGCAACTCTTTTATCCGTATCTTCTTGTTTTCAGATTTACCCTCGTCGCCGGCGTTGGTATACTTCAGCGTGGATACCACCGTGGATACTACCGTGGATACCACCGTAGATAGCAGTCTACTGTTTTTCCCCCGTAATATAGCTCCACGAGGTCACGAGGTGCCTCCTAAGAAATCGTTCTTTTCACAAGGAAACAGAATGAATGCAAAAAACTTAACGTTTTTCTCTAATTCAGATGTTAATTTGTTCTTTTAGATTTATATCTACTTTGGTCTTACGAAGAGAGCACGAATGTATTGGTATTCATACGCGACGATAGGTTTTTTTTAAATTAGTAATTAAATAAAATTTTCTTCATCCAGATGAATCCATTCGAATTTCAAACAGATTTGAATTTTTATCTTTGTTAAGTTCTACTTGCAATATAAAAGGTATGATATTACGAGCGATTCAGGATGCAACTTATTAGAAAATTCGCATATAAATAACGTCAGAGATTGAAGAAGAAGTAGTTTTTCTTTGGATAATCTCAAACATACATACTCCCTTCAGTTACCTTTTGATCATTAGGAAAGCTAGAAACCAACGCAAAGACGCGTCTCTGGTACTTGAATCACGAATAAGCGAAACGTTTGATATTACAAAAATCAAAGCTGGAGAAAGCTCGATTCTCCCACAGCCGGTTCGGAAATATAAAAAATGAAAGGCCGCGCAAGGATGAAAGGGTAGTTTTTTCGCTCTTTTTCCAGAGGATTCAGTGGCCGTATAGAAAAAAAATAGCGGCGGAACTCGAAAAAAAAAAAAAAGAGAGCATCATATATATACGTATACATATATAATATTCATACATATTTGCGTTGAACATACGTATGTTGGTGGATGTTTGTAACCGCGTCTACAAAACGCGCGCAAACGTTGTAAAAGGCAAACGGAGCGTGTTTTATCGCGCGCTTTTCACCGCGCGGCCCTTTTGAACGGCACACGCGTAAAGCGTTAATTGGAGGCCGCGCCGTGATCGGCCAAAGAAATTTCCTTTTTCTTTCTTCCTTTACTTTCTTCTATATTTCTTTTTTTTTTTTCTTTTTCTTTTTCTTTTCCTTCTCTTCCTGTTACTTTTGCAGAAGCTTACTCTCAACACACCCGGTATATACCTACTGTCTCTACACATATGTACTTATTATCACAATATGCATATGTTATACTTATGTACATGGTAGTAGGGAATATAATGGTGCGAAATAGCGAAGAGGGAAGAGAAAAATTCAAAGAGAACTGTTTGTTTTTTATTTTTCTCTCTCTCTCTCTCTCTCTTTCTCTTTTTCTTATTCAACACTTTTTCTCCGAGCTTTTGTATAAGGTCAGCACATTGCAAAACGAATAATTATATTATTGCAATGTTAAATAACTTTTTTTACGCTGAGATATATCACCTTATGTATTTATTCTATTGCGAAGATATTTTTATATTTTCATTATAATATATATATATATATATATATATGAACACGAGAATATATCTATATCAATAGCACTCTATATCCTATGAAGTTTATATGAGATGGCATGAACAATTAGTACAATAGGATGTTCCAGTTCGATAAAATCGTGGTCGAAATGAAGCACTATTGTAAAAACTTTGATCATACACACACACACACACACGAGTATCGTAAGATTAATAATATATTATTACGCGGGCATTGTCGATGCATCTAAGCTTACACAAATGAATCGTCAAATGTAACAGCAAATAGATACATCCAAAAATATAACAACGTATCTCTAACTAATATTTATAATATAATATTAAAAAAAAAAAATATTTTCGTTCGCGCGAAACGAGATAGAAAGAGTAAAGGAGAGGGAGAAAGCAAAGACAACGGATATTGATCGCGATTTGACGCAAAGCTACCGCATCGAAAAGGAAGAAAATGCTCGATCGACCTAATTTCGTTCTTCCGGCCGCTCTCCTTTCTCGATTGTAAATCGTCGGGCTTTTTAAGCTGAAAAAAAAAAGAAAGAAAAAATCACCATGAGAAAACATGCTTGAAAGTTCTTATATTTGATATATTTTCCAGGAGCCGTTAGCGGCCGGCTAGAAGATAAGCGATTTCGAATAAAAGGAGAATTTGGTGGAGGACTCGGGCAAGATATACGATTGTTTGTCGAGATTAGAGCCGACAAAGGGTTCCGTTCTGCCTCCTTAACTCTTTCTCTCTCTTTTTTTTTGCCTTGATTTAAACAGGGCGTCCCGTATTTGCTCTAGATTAAACAGACCTTCGTAAGAAGCCGATGTACTCCAAGTCCTCCTCTTGTTTATGATACGACCAACGGCAAAGCGTTAAGGATCCATTGTACATACGCTTACTTCGCGGATATATTTTATTTCTTCTTTCCTTTTTTACTTTATTTTTTATTCCGTTCCAGTAATCCGATTTAATATCTTTCATACGCTAATATTTCGCGACTCTTA
The DNA here is from genome assembly GCF_001313835.1 of Polistes canadensis. Classification (NCBI taxonomy): domain Eukaryota; kingdom Metazoa; phylum Arthropoda; class Insecta; order Hymenoptera; family Vespidae; genus Polistes; species Polistes canadensis. The sequence goes on from NW_014569602.1 coordinate 218,118, forward strand.
TCGTTGTTTTTGCGTATCCCTTACTCGTTCTTTTAAAAAATATTTCATACAATTTTAATTCATTTATTTGTTCCTATATTCTTTCTATTTTTATATTCATCCCTTAGTACGGTAAATCATTTTTTTTTTTAAATAACAATATTTTTCATATTTTACTAGATGTTTTTTTTTTATCACGGAAGAATGTTTGCAAACCTAAACGCTCTTTTTTTTTTGTAATTTCCGTGCTCGTAATTAATGAAGGAAAACTAAATGTTTGATTTCAGAGAAGAGCAATGAAATAAAGCTCGTATATCCGTTACGAAAATAAGGTCGCGTAAATACCAGAGGTTAATGGGTTAATCCTTAGAAGATGACCGCAAAGAATGTCCATCGTAGTTCTTTTTACGTGAATTTCTTTTATAAATTCTCCATCGTGGACTTGGCTAAGAAAATAATTCAACATGTTAAAGAGATAGGATGAAAACCCACGAAGATAGAAAAAGAGAGATGGAGAGCCGTGGGCTTCAAAATTAAATCGTCATACTTGAATTGATGTAATCGTTAAAAATTAAGTTAATAATAAGGAAAAGATAAATGAAGGAAAGATTAAGGGTAAGAAAGAAGATGGTTATATAAGATCGATCGAATTTCCATCCGTTGAGTTCATCGATAAGGTATCGTGCTTCGTGGAAGCAAATACGAACCACTCCCGTGATGCTTTTTGATATAAGACGTATAAAAAGAATAACTCAACTGAATTCTTTCTCTCTCTCTTTCTCTTTCTCTGTCTCACACTCTCTCCCTACCTCTCGTGCTTGCTTCTCTTTTTTCACGTTTCTCCCATCTCGTTGCGGTTATACTCTTTCTCTCTTCATCGCAAGCTTTTCAATCAGCCGCAAATTTGCAAAACGAGTCCTGCCTCCTCTTCCTTCCCTTTTCTTCTATCTTTCTTTTTTTCTCTCTTCTCGACAGTAATAACGGCGTTTTATAATCAAGCACATCGTCGACAGAAAAAGGTATAAAGAAGGTATAAAGAGGGTAAAAAAAAGAGAGGAGAAAAAAGAAGAAGAATGATTCGAAGGAGGCTACTTGGGCGTTTGAACCACCCGTAAACGTTCGAGAATTATGCAGATGTGGAACGAATATGCCATCGCTCTAGATCTTTTTCAACTTTACATCGAGAAAGATGAGAATTTTTCAATTACATACTCGGCATTGCTTGCATAAGCGTGCTTGCAATATGCCGCGCAAATCTGAGCCGATTAACGTACATCGACTCGAATTTCCTCCCACTTGTTTCTCCTCAAGACGATAATAAACACCAAACTGCATAACTTTCTTCCTCGAACGACGTCATATTAAATTACGATCCGGTAGGATCAGAATTCTCTTTAAAGGTTGTCACGCTTTAGCGAAGCAAACCTAACATGCAAGACAAATTTTTCTTTACATACTTTCTTATGAAATATTGCGAACTTTTTGAAAGGGCGATTAATCGTTTCCAATTATTCTTTATCAAATAACGTAAACGATAGCAATTGTATATTCTTTTAAACAGACTACTTAAGATTTTTCTCTGCTCCGTTGATTTAATACAAATTATTTCTCGTAAATAAATGCAAGCGAAAATGTTCTCAATTGGTATTTTCGTGAGGAGGAAAGGGAGGGGGAAGAAAGAAAAATAGTTACGACCTTAACGAAAGATTTCTTCATCGAAACAGAAATACCCCAGAAGAGTTTCATCCTCCGTAAGTTTCGGGCAAGCTTAGCCAAGTGTAGTTCTCGATCGTTCTTTCTACTGTGTCACATTCATTGGAAGTTTTCCATAACGACGCGACGCGAAGTCTGCAAAGGACGATTGCTTATTCCCTAGACGTGTGCTTTGTTCGTGTTCGTTAGATCGTAATAAACGCCATAATTAACAAAGAGTGTTATAAGCCGAATACGAAAGCAGTAAAAATATATAATAAAGAGAGAAAAGAAAAATCATGGAAAAGTGTTAATTTGAATGATTTTATTCGGGGTAAAAATCGTAAATTGTTGAAAGCACGATTAGTCGGACATCCTCTATTATTTTTCAGATGAGGAGCCAAATATGTAGATAGGAGGGAGAGAAAAAATTCTGACAGTATATGTATAAGAGAAGCGTGGTGGGGGTAAGCGCGATGCGAGTCTCGTGTCGTGATCGTGGGTGGACTTGTAGAGAGGTCGGTTAAGCTCGGGTGAGTTCGGTTAGATTCGGGCGAGGAGGAAGCGACGAGCGAGGTACGACGAGCCCAGCCGAGCCATGGCGGCGGTCGTGTCGCACACAATCGCTCGTGGCTTTCACGAGGTAACTCACGTTCGCTCCGTACGACGCGTCAAATAAAAGATACTTTGCTTTGCTCGAAATTTTCCCCTGTCGCGTCGCGTCATTTACTCGTCCCTTATTTTATCCGCGAAAACTACTCATTCTCTTCTCTTCTCTCTCGTAGCGAGACTCTACCGTTGTTAATTGAAAAAAAGTGTCGAGCTGTCAAAGCGCGCGCGTTCCTTTTCACGACTCTTTCGGACGGCGGGAGGGAGAGGAACGGAGATAGAGAGATAGACGCAAAGAAGGATACTTTGTCGCGTCGTGTCAGGCGTCGCGCTGCCAAGTCGTGCACGCGCGACGCCTTAGCGTTTACCAGAAGAGATGACCTCTTTGACAACATTTCTCTGAAGTGTTCCTCAAGAATAAGGAAGAAGAAGAAGAAGAAAGAACAAAATAAATTTACTCTTAGCTTTTGGGGCTGCACACGTGTGTCATCCGTCATTTGATTGTCGCTGACGCTGACGCTGCTGGCGCAGACGCGATGTCGCTCTTCGAACTGACGTCGATTCTTTTCCTCGTGCTTGCCTCGCCTGCCTCGGGATACTTCAATCTTTTTCTCAGCCAGGCAGAAGTACGCAAACTCATGGGTAAGTTCATTCATCGCACACGCTTACGATAATAAACGTTCGATAATTACGGTTATTTCGTTGCGATCTTCCATCGAGATCAAATACGCGCCCGTACACTAGCCGCGAATTGTTTTTCAAATGTCTTAACTGTCTCCCGATTGGCTCGTTCGAATCTCCACCTATTAAAGTTGTCACCATTGGTCCTCCATATTTTCCAACATCGCCAACGAATCAACTATCGCGATCGATAGATATTGTATGTTATTTGTAATTTAGCGCGAGTTTCGATTTCTTTGAAATTACATATAACAATATATTTTAATCGATGAGAATTTTATCGCTCGTAAAATAAGAGACGCGTTTTTATTAGAGGTTGTCGTAAAACCGTTCGGACATACTCGACTGATTGCACGATAGGATCTTTTCATTGAAAGATTAATTATTTAATGTAAATACTCGTCAATTCGTGTGTACCTGCTTATTTAGCATTGCAATTAAGCTCCTGTACGACGACGATAGGGACGTTTTTCATTCGCTCAAGTTCGTACGAACTAATGAATAATTATTATCGCGTTACGCCGCTTGTGCTATAAGCCTTCATTATCCTTAGGGCATAATCGTGGGTTCAGGCACAACGTATGTATGTACTTACCTACAACATACACGAAATCCCTCGAATCCGAGGTAGGTAAGTGGCGAAGCGTGAAATTGTTTTAAAATACGACTCTCACCCTTCTACCCTAGAAAATCTATGTACGAGAGATAATTGGTACAAATGAGACATTTACGAAGGAAATGAATACGTTCGAGTTTCTCAATTGATACATGAATTTCGTTGAAATTGGGTCGAGCTGACCGTTTTATTCGGTCATAGAAGCGAACCAGAATCGTTTGTCGGTCGAGCTGTGAAAACGTTTTCCTCCGTGTAATATTTTACGAACGATTAAATCTACGCGGTGGAATCGCAGGGGATTCTCTTTGAAGTTTCCAACAACAAAGTTGATTGACGCGCTTTAAAAGTAAATTTATTTATTGATCGAAAGTATTTGCCAGTAACAATTATTCCATAATTAAATACGAAACGTTAGGATACGTATTCGTAATTAATATCAATAGAAATGCAATTGCAGGAAAATGATTGATAGAAAAAAGAAAAAAGTATAATTTTAAAAAGAACAAAAAAAACAAGATAAAATTAGTCTTTAATCGTAATATTTGCGATCGAATAAAGATCGTTCCGCGTTCTGATCGTTCCTTAAAAATCATCGCTCGACCGGTTGCATGCGAATCGGTGTACCGGAAGTGGAGCAATTCGTGCAGCCCACTCGACGGCGCGAACTTTCCAATATTTCCTCGATAACTTCCACGGCGGCGAATAATTCGTTTTCGGCTCGTTGAGCCACGAAAAGCATTCAGCTCGTTGCCCCGAGTTCGAAATGGCAACGGTTCGTTCGTTCGTGCATTCGTGCATTCTGGCGACACCTGAACCCACGCCTCCGATCGACGATTCTCTTGCTCCCGAGAGAAACAGAGAGAGAGAGAGAGAGAGAGAGAGAGAGAGAGAGAGACAGAAAAAGAAGGAGATAGAGAGAAAATCGTGCGTTCCATACATACTATTTGCCTCGCACCTTTCCTTTCTTTTTGTCTTTTCTTTATATACCACATATTGTATTATATTATATTTTTATCTATGAAAACTAAGTTAACCCTTTATTTTTTAACATATATATGTATTAACGTTACTTTGTGAAATATATTTATTCGTAAAATGACTAATTAAACTCAGAAATAACTACATACTGATGACCTGTTTAAATATAATAGAAGCTGTACTTTAAGTAAGTAATATGTATATGAATTTATGAGATACAAATAGTTGAGGTATGAAATGGAAATTTGATCCGTAGATTAGATCCGATAGAACAATATGACTAACAAATCATTAGTTTTTTAAGTACAAAAATAGATAAGAATGAATGACTACGAGCATTGTTGTAAAAAGTTCAGCAGACTTTAAAGACGGATTAAATTTCAATCTCATGTTTTAACTACTCGCCACTCGTTAATTCATATATAACCTTTTTATCGAATATTAAACAATTTCGATCATAAGATTTAACGCCGACGTATACGCATAATAAGATTATCCTGAACGTGACTCTCTTTAAAAAAATCTGAAAATAATGGTTAATCTTTGAGGATAAAATAAAAATATAGGAGATCCTGTCCTAAATAGAATATCAAGGCATCAATATGGCTTAGTGTGACACGAAAAGCAATCGAGCGGAAGTTAAAATGTTATCGTAATGTGATTTTTCGACTTTTTTCAATGATTTATATAAAAATAGTCGATCGAAAGGTGTGTCGTTTGATCGGCTTTCCTTTTGTGCTACAGGTAAGCCAGCATCTATACCGCTGTGCTGTTGGGAGATGCGCATATAGTACCTTGGATCTAGACAATAAAATATTCTAATGAAGTTCTTGTTGAAACTTGACGTTTTAGGGTCGAGGAGACGAAGGGATTCGTTTATAGTTTGTTTAAAGCCCTAATAATCAACAGACAGTCACTCTTGTTCTTTTTCGTCTTATTTTCTTTTTTTGAGGATCTTCATTTAAGTTCCCTATTCTTCTTGATGCTTTTTCATTTTGGAAGGTTCATAGGTTCGACTAGAAAAACGAAGCTGCTTTTTACCCTCGATTGTTGACTTACAATTAGATGTACATATATGTGAGTAAATTTGAATAATGTTATTTCCATATTTGTAATAAATGCATTTTCAAGTGCATGTTTCCAGGAAGAATGAGGTTTCCAATTTCGACTCGTTTAGTAAGGTTTCCCGTAATAAGGTTAGAACATCAAGTCTCGTTTCGCCACGTCGAGAAATCGATTTTGATCTCCGTCATTCCACTTGGTTACACACTACACGCTCGAATCCTACGGAAAGGTGCTTTGGCACGATCTGCTCCAATATTGAAGACCCTCTTCTTTTATTTTTCTCTTTGTTATCATATTTCGAAATTGTCCTGCTGTAAAATATACGTATTCTTTTTATTGACAAGCAAATGTATATCGGAGTATAGACATAAATATTAATATATAGGTAGTTATATCTATGTTTCTAAACAAGGTTCGAAAATCTTTGGGTTATCTGAAAGAAGCACGATCGTACGTGCTTGCCAACACCTAAGACTCATATTGCACCCGAGCGTGGATAAGATAAGCTTCCGAATTCACATTGGCGCCGAGGTTATATTTTACTTTACCAGATTACTTTGTCGATCCTTCGACGAATAATCCCAGAAAAAAAGGTGTTTCATCCTCTCGCAACATCATCGCAATCTAAAAGTTGTTTTTTCTATTCTTTTTTTGTATATATACCTTTTCATCTTCCTAATGCGTAGCTTTGCATCAATATACATACATATAGAGGAAATGATGACATACTCGAAAAATATGCAGACCTGAATGATGCCTAAACTTTTGCAGATCTTTTACAATCAAGCAAGGAAGGAATTATTTAATCTCAAAAGAACTTGAAATATAAATCATTTGATGATATACAAATAAGAAATACTTTGAAATTATTTCTCATCTTCAATCATAAATTTATATTTTATGTAAAAAATATTTAGTTGGAATTAATAAACGGTAAAGAAATAATGAATAGAATGATAAAATATCTCTAAGAGGAAAATAATAAATGAATTATCACTTACTTATTGTGTGTTAGAGTTAAGTCGATAAAAGATATAAGATCGTTTGGAAGTATATACAAAGTTTAGGTAAATTAATAGTGCATATCCAATTTGAAATACTGCAAAGCGGAACGATTCGTAATCATTCGTCAGAACTCCGTGTCAAAACAGGAAAACATGATGTTCGCGAAGAACCTCGTGCCCGAGGCCAGTTTTCGCTCGCGTGAGACGAGCTTGGGTTCGACCTTAGCTAGTTAGGGTCTGACAGGCCCATCTTGATGTTGTTCGAGGAGTGGGGTCGTCTCAAAGGTCCCGACTGGGCCCCGTGAAACCGTTTATGTACGCACAATGGCGCAGCAATAGGTGGAACACAAACGGACATTAAGAAATTCGATCGGCTCGAGAAAATGTGTTTCGACAACAACAATCGGACACGGTTGCGTTTCTATCTACTTTTCTATCCGCTTTTCTTTGTTAACCGATTAGTAGCGTATATTTTCGTATAGTAAACAAATGAAACAAGTTTTTTCAATTACCCTTAGTTATTTTTTATTAGATATAATATTTTCAATATCGAGATACGAAGAAATGCGTAATAAAATAATTATGAAAAATGCGTGGCCATCGTAAATGTCGAAACAGAGTTAACTATTTCGAGTTAACGATTAGAATTCTCCGAAGAGGATAGAAATAAAAAGAAAAAAAAAGATACGTGTTTTATTTCGAACAATATTTTAAGCAGGTTCGATCGATGCGATATTTCAAAGCGGATGCTGCGCCTCTGTCGACATCAATCTTCGGCTCCTCGTTAAGATCCGCGCCTTAAGACTTCGTTGGTGTGTAGGAGAATTCGTTTCTGAGCGGACAGGGGAGGCCGTCAAAGACAGTACGGGTTGTGTCGGGACGTCATTTACATGAGGACTCGTCTAGAAGAAAAAGAGATATAGGAGAGAAACAGAGAAACGAGACACGGACGGACCCCCGTGGATTTTCCTCCGAAAGCCAACTTCATTTCTTTTATTTTCTTCTTCTTTCAATTCGAGAAAGATATTAATCCTTTGAGTAACCACATCAATGATATGCTTTATTTGCGAACGTAAGTTTTAACAAAATAAATTCTAACAAAAGTCTTATAAATTTATATTAAAAATGACACGTGCATCTATCTATTCAAATATTTATACTTTTTCGTTTAATCTCATACGAGTTTTAGTAAATTTTTTTGCGAGCTATCTTTTAACATATTTCTTGTTAGAATTTGGAAGTATCTTTTTGCATATTCTTATTATCTTTAAATACTTTAGTCTTTTATATTTGCACGAAAATGTTGTTCTAAAGAAATAGAGTGTTGCGGATCGACTCGTAATGGAATTGACTTTTTCTAGAAATCGTCTCTCTCCTGGGAATAAAAACACTGCGAGTGTAATAGATACTCTCTCTCTCTCTCTCTCTCTTTTTTTTCTTTTTTCCTTCCATTCTTTTCTACCACCATTTTTCCCTGGGGGTATATCTCTCGGATAGACCTTTTCTCTTGCAGATTATCACGGAGAGAACAGAAAAGAAAAGCGTCTCAGCGAGTAGTTTCTTAATCAAGAATAGCGACACTTTTCTCTCGGAGTTTCTCATTCTACTTTTTTCTCCTTACTCTCTAGGCGAAGTAAATTCAACGGGAACGTGAATAAAATTTAATGCGATCAAGTATGTCGTAAAAAAATATAAAATAATGCTGCAGCGAGAGAATGAATATTTTTGAATACAAAAATTTGATAAGCATTAAATCATTCAATTTCAGTTTTTTTCAACTACCAAAACAATATAAATAATTTGTGTCTTATACGTTTGTTAAATTAATATGATAATAACTTGTATGTTACGTTTTTCTCATTTCATTTTTTTCATTATAAATTAATTGTATAAGAGAGTAATTTTTTTTAGTTATCTCTTCCTTGTTCAATTTCTTTTCTCATCAACCGGCACACGTTCGTCGATCTCACCGAGCGTTATCCTCGCGTGAAATCTTTTAATCCACGCTCGAGAGCGAGAGTAGTCTCGAGTGACAGGATCTTAACGAGCATCTGCTCCTCGAGGATGACTCCGCGTAGTTCCAATGGGATTCACTGTAAAAGAAGAAGAGTACTTGGTAGCCGTTTCGGCGGGGCCTTTTTGGGCCTACTTCCTCTACGTCCAATCATTCGACGACACTTGCCAACTAAATAACACGTTCCACCGGTCGTACTAGAAGAAAACATTTTTCTAACGACTAACCTCTCGATCATAGGCCTTTTTATACAAGCTGACTCGGCAAGTTGGAAACGTCAACCCATTCGAGAACTAACTAAACGGTATTCGACAAATGGGCCTTTAATTGGAATCTCTCTCTCTCTCTCTCTCTCTCTCTTTTACATTTTTACTACGAATAAATTATCTTTGAATGGGAAAACGTACTAGTATCAATAGAACGACAGGTCAAATATTAGTCAAAATTTTGTATTCAAAGTTTCTTTTTCTAGAGAACTTGACAATGTGCTATAGGTTGAAATATAATATTAAATACTTATTTGTTAAATTATATTACAAATTTTTTTTCGATAATTTATTATTCCATCGATAATCAATGATAATTATTTGTACTTTTTCGTTACTTTTATAACGAAATTGTTGTTGAATATGAATTGCATTGAAAATAACGAGAATTATATCGAAACTTGCCTTTTTATCCTGTCTTCTCCAAAGATCAGAAACAGAGAACAGCATTATCAAAGCGATAGTACATGAATTTATACGATATTATCTTTCTGTCTGTCGCTCTTATGAAAAGATCACTTTGACCAACGTGAATCGATGCAAAAAGGTTAGAATCGAAGAAGAGATGAGATTCTCGTAAAGCTCGGTGAAAGAAACGTTATAGAAGGTACGTTCAAAGCGAATAACGATGTCAAAAAAGGATTGATAGCACAAAAGAAGAGAAAGAAAGAAAGAAAGAAAGAATGCTTTTTTTTCAAAGAAGAGACAGATGAATTCTTGTGACATCGTAATCTACGAGATTCGTGCATTAATTCATCGTTAGAGATAATTAAGATCAATGGGAGAACTCATCTGACTATGTCAAGTTTGTCTAACTGGACAGAATAGATATATTAGTTAAATTACATTTTCTCTTCGCATATGTAGACATTTCTACAATTAAGACATATATTTTTCTAAATTATCGTATCTCCCGTAGCTTTCAACGATCTAAAAATAAAAGATAATGACAGGAAGAAGGAGGTATAGAGAGAGAGAGAGAGAGACAGACAGATAGTTAGAGTATAGGGTTTGCATTTGTAGAGTTATCTCGTGCCTCTCGTCACCCTTCTGAAAGGAAAAGAATTTTCGAACATGGCACATTCACTTATCGGTCCATCGGCGCCACGAAGGGGAGACACGTGTTGTTTAGTTGGGCACCCATTTCAAAATTCGAAATCTTACTACTAGATGCAGTTGCACTTGCAGTTGCAGTTGCAGTTGCAGTTGCACTTGCAGTTGCAGTTGCAGTTGCAGTTGCACTTGCAGATGCAGTTGCACTTGCACTTGCACTTGCAGTTGCAGTTGCAGTTGCACTTGCAGTTGCAGTTGCAGTTGCAGTTGCATTATTTTTACTCTCGATTAAATAATAATAGTTTCTATTAAAATGAATTATTGTTATTTTTTTATGCAAAGTTAACTATTTTTGAAAAAAAATTTTATATTTAATAAAAATAAACAAAAAGTAAGCTTAACACTCTGGGTGAGTTTTCTGTGGTCTCACGAAACGTCGAAGACTTTAAGACGTCGTAAAATCCCGAATGGATGCCAAACGAGTTATTCTCAGACTTATACCAAATTTCCTGGACTTTCTTTCCTCGCGAACCATCCAGCAAGCCACGATATACTTTTCTTAAATTGCTCCTTCAGGTTCGCATATCTATTGGTATGAAGCAATAAACAAAGAACGGACTAATCGGCTAAATATCTGAAAAAGAATTTTGCCCAAACAAATGACGTGAAAGAATCGAATAAGAAGTAGAATTATTTAGAGTTCTATGCGACAAATTACTTTGGACTTTATTGTAACTCATTTATTTGAAATCATTATATTTTAACATTAATAACGAGATAGATTAAATTTTAAAATATGTTTTAAATGCTAACGATTTTCGATAGTATTCATATTAATTTACGATCGAAATTATATGCAAATTCGAATAAATTGATCGAACGAAATATTTTAATATACAAAAAAAGGAGTTGTTAATGCGAAACTAGAGGGAAGGAAGTTCGTAATCCTCCCAGCTCCTTTCACACACTCCTGTCGCCATATGTCGAACTCCCAGACAGACCGAGAACACATCTCAATCGACATCAACACTGACAGATGCTGCATCTGATTGTAAGTTGTGAGTTTCTCGTTTCCTTCCATCTCGCGATGATGGTTGTTCCTCGTTGATGGCCGACATAATGTTGGAGCCATATTGGGCACCGAAAAACAATATTATTTTAGCTCTCGATCCAGGAATCACGTCGTATAGCGTTGCGACGTTTGCTTTGCTTTCATCATTCCCTGAGATTCTCTCTTTCTTTCTCCCTCGTTCGACAAATAAACCGTAGCTGCGTTACTTATGATGCACCAACCATACGATTTAATTCCCTTTATTTTATTCTCTCTCTCTCTCTCTCTCTCTCTCTCTCTCTCTCTCTCTCTCTCTTTCTCTCTCTATCCTTTTCTTTAGTTCTTTGTCGCAGATACAGTACGGTAGATCCGACCGGTTTCAGCCAGGAACGAGCTTCTCGATTTTCACGAAGGGGAAGGGTGATCGTACGACACAATAGTGACGGTACGGATTCGATGGGAAATGCACAATGTCTGATTTTGATGGTGATCCCACATTGAATAGACTCAGATTGGGTGCCAATTGGATTACTCGATAAAGACTTAATCAACTTTAATGAATATGTTTCTACGTGTCCTAGTACGTGACCAGAAGACAAAATATCGATGAATAATTGTACATTACTCCCTCGATCTAATTATTTCATATACAAAGTGGAGAGAACGACGGAAAGGATGCGTTAAATTGGGAAACCTCCCGTGAAGCGTGACTCTATCTCTCGCTAGCGACTCGTCAAATCGACAGATCAATGATATCTTGCAACGTTAATAATCTGAAAATCGTGTAAACAGCAGTAAATCCGAAATACCAAAAGAAAACTTTATTTAAATAGAATTTTAATGACATTTTTATACATTTTAATATTGGCATTATTTAATAATATTAATTAAGTAATGTGCCCAGGTAATAATTATTGTACAAAATATGTCGATAGTTTTCATCGAAAAATTAGGATTATTTACGTCCCGTTAAACTAGCAAACGTTTATTTGCCATTAACATCAAAAAAGATAAGGCTTGTTTATCGCTTGTTTACGATCAATTCAGGTATCCCAAATTCTTGATTGTATAGGAAAGATCGGGAAGATCGTAAAGCAATGTTTCGAGTAGCTCAGTCACCCTTCCTTCCACCTCGTTGTGGGGCCCAAAAAAGCAAAGGCACGCACACCAGCAGTGTCGAGGGTCCTTCTTCTTTCACTCTCTCTCTTTCTCTCTTCCTTACGTGCATGGTCGTTCGAAGTGAATTATAACCGGTGTCGCGCGAAGTTACGCCTTCCTGGATTTAACCTATGGCCTGTGAGGAGAAAGGTGGAGAGAAAGAGGCTGAGGTCGATGGGGGAGAAGCAGCAGAAGTAGTGGAACGAGGAGGAGGAGGAGGCCGTACAAACGACGTCCAGGACTTGTCCAGGACTTATGGGTTATTCAGGAGAGGCAACGTTGCTAGAGAGCGAAAACGAGAGAGAAAGAGAGAGAGAGAGAGATAGCGAAACACGTTCGTTCGATATATGCTAAGCAGTCGGCCTCCTGTATCGCGTACATGTACCACGACTCTGGTTTCGCACGTGGGTGAGAGACGCATGTGCGTACGTGTGAGTATGCGTGTATCTTTATATACGTACGTAGTATATATGCATGCATCCATGGGTATATATACGGGGTGTCGGATAGGTTGCTTTTACCTCACGACTTCGATCGATCTGAGAATGATAAAAAGTGGGGAGAAAAAGTTTGAGCAACTCTCGTTACATTGATTTATTAGTCTTCTCTTGTTCCTCTTGTTCTTTTTTTTTTCTTTTTTTTTTTTCTTACTTATTAGAGGATAAATGTACTTATAAGTATTGGATGTGGAAGTGTATGTATGGAAGATTGCTTGGCAAAGTAAAAAGTTTTCACGTCCGATCTGATATTTTAAAAGTGAATGATTACATATTAAAACTTTTTCCTACATAACATATTTATTATCTATATATTTGACAGATACTGTCAGGCATTTGATGCTAATATTTGAAGCTTACATTTAATGTTCACGTGTATAATATACAAATTTTGAGATATTCCTTTTTACGAATTCTTTTGTTCGTAGAACAAAAACATCTATGGTTAGAAGACATGTGCTTAGAATATCCGCCACCCCATATACGCCCACATCGTTCAGCCGGATGATGGCGAAAGTGAAAAATATCTCGTGCAGCCGTTATAGCACTAGTAGTATGTTCGCGTGCATACTCAGAGGCTCGTTCGCGTTATTAGATCTCTCTCTCTCTCTCTCTCTCTCTCTTTTTCTTTCTTGTTCTCTTTCTCTTTCTCTTTCTCTTTCTTACTGAAGTCGTTGCCTCGAGAGATATCGGAGCATAGTATATGCCAGCTGCCATTGATTCGGTCGTTAACCCCATCTCGAACCGATAATTCTTTCATTTTTGCAAAAAATAATGATGCTGATATGATAGAAATTTAATCTTTTAACATTATTACTAATATTACTATTTATTACTAAGTTGTAACTTGTGATTAAAAGAAACGAAACAGTACATATTGTTTCGTAAATGATCAAGAACGGAGTTTGTGTCCATATACGCATCGAGAAAGTTAATTTCAATTCCTACGCCATTGTCGGTATCCTACGAGAAGGATTCTGTATTAAAATGAATCGAGTACAGGAAAATGATAGTAGCGTTACACGCGCGAAGAATTTTTATTTGATATATTTTATAATATCATATATAGATATATATCTTGACGAAATTATAACTTTTTCCAATTGGGATTTGTTCATTTATTTTATACAAAAGAAAAAGTATCATGACAATGGTAGAGTAAATAACAAACAGCGAAATGAGCAAGCACTCGAAAGTTCCGCTATAATGGAGATGAAATTCATCAAAGGTACTAGTAAATTCAACATTAAAGTAAGTGGACTAGTAGTTCTGCATCTACAATGAATTTCTACTTTACACGATGTCAAGTGACACCTGACATAATTCTACGAGCGTTTCAACTTCGAAATATGAGTTTGAAGTAATGAAATATGTTGTTCTAAAGTAAACACACAAATTTAATCATAATTAATAAGGAGACAAAAAGTTACGTTAGTTGATAGTAAAGTTAAGAATAATTTCATTAACTTATTATTTTATGTACATAATCTATTGATATTATTTAAGGAAACATATCGAAGCCGGTAGGACGTCTATACCCCGTGGAGGGATCATCGGGAACTTTAAAATCCTATATTTCCTGTCCCTTGGACCTGTGGATCACCCTTTTTGCTTTTTCCTTTCTCCTTTTCTACCCTCGTCGCCGTGTCCTTTTGTAAGGCTCACTACGGGAGGATCTCGTTATAAGCACACCATGCCTCTCGTATTCCGTAGGTGTTAGGTTTCTGACCCAAAGCCCACAGCAAGAGAATAAAAAAGTATAGAAAGGAAAGGAGAAGGAAAGAGAGAGAGAGAGAGAGAGAGAGAGAGAGAGAGAAAAAAACTTTGTCTTCCCGCTGTGTAGACGCCGATTCACGATGGCCTTCTTTTCGGGACCCCTGGTTCCTTCTTCTTCCTTTATTATTAAAGAACTCACCTTAGAAAGACCATACTACTCCTCGTCAACTTAGCTCAATGTAGTATTTTGACAGCGGGGGACACCGGTATTTTTTTGCAAAATTTAGCCGGGTGTTTCGCGAAAAGCCCACCTTCCTTCTTTCCTTCCTTCCTTTAACGTTGCGTCTCATTCATTGAGATCGATTTCTTTTCTGCTCTCATGATCCTCGATGCTCGATCAAGAACTTAGAAATGATGGTACCCCTTGCTGCGTATACCATCATCGATCTGCTTCATTCTTATTTGTGTATCATTTTTTCCCCCCAATTAGAATTGGGTCTTCTCGTTGTAAAGGCAAACATTTTGTGACTCTTCTATTTTTATGCTTAATAATAGGAATATTAAAAATAACAGAAAGATGAAATGTTTCAAACTTTTTTTCTTGACATTAAGATTTGAAACGTTCTATTGGTTTGATTCGTAGTTTTAGGGAAGATATCATCACGTATGTGTATTGCTCTATACTAGTTTCTATGTTTCTTTACCTTTGATTCGAGGAGTGAGATCATCGAAGTAAAGGGAGTTAGATAGAAAGCACACATACTGTCCTCTTGCAGCAGCTTTTCCTTGCCATTATGGTCCTTCTGAGTGGTAGCGTTCGTACGTGTTTTGCGAGAAAAGAGCCGAAGTGGTGCAGAACCCCTCGTGACAATTGTGTCTGGCAGTGCTTGTCGAGGGTCGACGCCTTCCCTGAAAAGGCCTCTCTCTCTCTCTCTCTCTCTCTCTCTCTCTCTCTCTCTCTCTCTCTCTCTNCTCTCTCTCTCTCTCTCTCTCTCTCTCTCTCTCTCTCTCTCTCTCTCTCTCTTTCTTTCTCATACACTCTGTTTACATCGTACTCCCGTCTTGGAGGCTCACGCTTGCACTCTGGCCTGGCTGCGGGCGCAGCAGACATCAAAGGATGTTCGGTGGTTACCACCCTTCTAGCTATCCACCCTCATGCAAACTTCTCGTATAATTGCTCGGAAAAAGAAGAAGAAGAAGATGAAGAAGTAGAAGTAGAAGAAGAAAGAGAAGAAGTAGTAGTAGTAGTAATAGTAGTAGATGGAGAAGGAAAGAAAAAAGCAAAAGGCATCACACAGAGAAAGCATCCAAAAGTAGAAACGTAACGAGGTCAGAATCGAGCTGTACTCGGTAGCTAGTAATAACGAGAGGAATTTCTTTGCTAGATTAAAAGAAGATTACTTTTTTATCTCGTCGCCTTTTTATACCGACATAAGAATACGAGGGGTAGCTCTTTGATTTTCCTATTTCTTTGATGATAGAAAGTAAGAGAGAGAGAGAGAGAGAGAGAGAGAGAGAAAATCTTTACTCATTCTCTTTTTCAATCATCAAGGAAATAAGAAGAATGAACAAGAAAAAACGATGAAAATGTCTTTACTGAAAATTTATAAGAGTAATTATTACTACTTGCTTTTAATTACTCTCTTTTTCGTCGGAATTATACTCGCGAATAGGGGTTACACATCGTAGTAAAAATTATTATTGTATATTTTTTTTTTTTTTAAATGAAAGCGACTTTGAAATGATAAAGAAAAAAGATGAAACGGAAAGGTAGAGAGAGAGAGAGAGGATAAACATTTTGTAGCTTTTATGTAATAATGATTTCATGTAATAAATGATGATGAATTTTGGAAGAAAGGAAAGTAAACGAAATGGAAAAGAAGCAAACTATCGATCCATTCGTCTTTAGGTCAAACTGGATGACCCGTCTCTCTCCCCATATAAATAAGTTATTGTTTAGGTCCGTTGAATATAGAAGTGACAGATGAAATATTTGAGGACATTTTTACGAGAGAGAGGGAGAGAAGGAGTAAGAAAATATTGGAACGTTGTGAGTTTAGATTTTTTAACGACGCTAGCTTCGGCCCAGACTACTTCTCTCTTTCTCGAAGGATAATTATTTTCCAAGACCTACGGGGTATCCTTCGTCTTTTTTACGACGTACCCTACAGCGTTGGATCCGTTCTGTTCTTTTCCTCTAGTTCGTGGAGGAGGCAAAGATCTAGAGAAAGAGAGTGCCTCTGGCGGAGCTTGTCGGAGGGCAACGGTGTCGGGGTCGTGGGTATAGGATATCTGATGCAGAAAACCGGTAAACGTCGGGACGGGAGAGGTATAGGTGGTGGGACGTGGGAGGAAATGAAAGGGGGAGGTAGAGAAGAACACCGAAAGCAAAGACACGACCAAGGGGCATGGCACATTGTCTTCGGGTGGCTTAAAAATCCAACTCGTGGCTCGTTAACCGTCCTATCAGATACCACCGAGACCCTTCTCTAGAAAGAGAGAGGGATGAGGAGGGAGGAGGGGTGGGGTGTAGAGAAAAAGAGTACACGCCATGCACCCGTATTCTTCTTCTCCAGCTTCCTTATCCACTGTCTTCGTCGACTGGTCCACGTGACCTTGTGTCCTACCGACACACGATCCCCCCTTGTATTTTCAGAATACCTAGGTAGCTCGATGTTATTTCCAATGCGGTCATAGGGCCATTTCATTGTCTCTCATCCCTAACTTTTTTCAATATCTTTCTTGGAAAATTAGATTACCATTTATTAATAAACTAGCCTAATATGATATCTTATCTTTGAGCACGTAATTTGTTGATTTATTAAAGTAATATATGATTTTTTAAATATTATAATAAATAACTAGGTATTACTACTCGGTTTATAAGAAAATTCTAGGATATGACGAATCTTTTCGCTATTAAATAAAAACTTTGTGGTTAAAATGAAGAACAATAAGTCAAGTGTTACTTTCACGAATCTCCAAGTAATCAAAGTAGATGGGAATAGGTTAGAAAACGCGCAGCAACTAAATGATGGTGCAGCCAAGTTTCTTATATAAAACAATACGCCTTTGTCTTCCATCGATGAAAGGTATAAAACGTTAAGAAGGGTAGAAGAAAATCTCGCTTTGGTGTTCGTGCGATTTGGATTCGAGAAGTCGATTACATTCGAGCGGAACGACTGCGGACGCTGCGGTCTTCGAGCCAATCGATACGCTTAACATTTCGAATCTGATCCACTTATCTGACCTTTCCTTCCTTCTCATTTTATTCTTTCTCTTTAATCTCTTCCATCCTATCGGTGGAAGCTCTCTAATCAGACACTTCTAAATTGCATTATATTTTTACCTTACTCATTTGTAATACTTACGAATCGTGATTTTGTTAATTATACATTTCATTTGTTTATACTTTCATACCTTGGACGTATAGGTGTAACGTGAAGAACTTTCTAGTCGTATATACGAAATATCGTACACAAGGAATGAAATAACTGATATCGAATGCAGTTACAATTAAACATTTATATGAATTTGTCCGCGTGCATGTCGCTTATCAAAAATTATCACCGCACGGCAGCCCACTTTCGCAGATTTGTTGGACAAGCTCACGCTAGTGTTTGCGGTAGCCGCCGGACAAATACGGTGCCGTGAGTCATCTATGCGAAACATTCGTATCGTTTTCTTTTGCTAATTCGTTTTCTTATCCGACTATTTCTCCCCCACTTAACTTCTATCTATCCATTTGTCTATCTCTGTCCCTTTTTGATAAATAAACTTCTTCCTTTCTCTCTAGTATGACGTCACTAGGGCACTATATCCCGTGGTTAGAAAATACCTATCATGCCTCGGCGGACCTATCTAGGCTCACGCACATACACACGTACGCGCATACAAGATTTTCCGATAAACCTAGATTTGCCGTGTCCCCTATTGTCCCAAAGCCGTAATAAATTCTGATTTACGAACAAAAAACAAACGATTTATGAACAACAAAAAATGAAAAGATAATAAAACATAAAGTAAGAAAAGAAATACACAATAGAATAAATTTTCTTTCCTTTCTAGGTCTCCAAGCGGAATTGTTTTACGTGAGAGAAGGTGTGATCAACGATTATGCCATTAAATTCGTTGTACCGGTTCCAGCGCAAGTTCACAAGTTGCATTTCACATGGCAAAATCTTGCTGGCAGACCGGTAAGTGAGAATTTATTTATTTCAAGATTTATATGTGATAGGGAATAATGTTTTCCTGATAAGGAAAATAAAAAGTTAAAAGAAACGATAACTCATTCGTTATCTGAAAAGCCTCGACGATTTAGCGATATACGATGCAACCAGCCGACTGTTCAACTCCTCGTTCGTCAAGGTTGAATGGTCACGTTGAAGCTACTATCATATTTTTTTCTTCCTTCTTATTCTTTTTCTTCTTCCTCCTTTCCTCTTACTTTTTCCTCTCCTCAGTTTTTTTTTTCTTACCTTCTTAGAACGTAGTTATCAGGATTATCGAAGCATATCATTCCTATCCCGCACCTCATCGAATTCTCGAACAAATACAATGGCGTAAAAGTTTCTTTAGAAAAATATTTCCTTTTTCTGAAAATCTCTCTAACTCGTTAAAATATCGCGAATAAAGGATACAAATCATTATCGTTTTAATGATTTCATTTGCATGGCAGAAGAAGAAATAAAAAAAAAAGTGTCCAAGGTGGATAAAGTTTTGTTGTTTCGTCAAGTACTTTAGATTTTCTTTCTTTTTCTCTCGTGTTATTTTTCTTCGCGGTGGTCGAAGGAATGGTAGGTAGGTACCTGGACAAAGTGACGGCGGAAAGTGGACAAAGTGCGCAACGTGGTGTCGGATTGACTCGTCGACGAGGTAGAGAAAAAAAGAGAAGATCGCTCGGGGTAGGACAAAGTGGTTCAGCCACTTCTTCGAGCTCTTCTGCGCGAGCTTCAGAGAGAAAAAGGAAAAGAAGAGAGAGTTATCCGAGAGAGGAAGAAGAATAAGATAGAGAAAAAGAAGGAGAAGAGGAAGACTGACGAGCGGTTCCAAGACATCCGTCACCTCCGTGACAAAAGCGGGTGTCCTGAATGGTAGTTAAACTCGCAGGTGGCTGTCGATCAAACTCTCTCTCCTCTTCCCTTTCTTTCGTCCTCCCTTCCTTCCTCCCTTCCTTCCTCCCTTCCTTCCTCCCTTCCTTCTGTTTCTACTCACATTGTTTGTAAATCAGTCTGGAGAAGATAGGAGGAGGAGTATGCCAGGCATTTAAGGAAATTCTTCGATATGAGAAAAAGTTTGTATACGGGTAAACGTATCCACGGTGATTCATAAATTAATCGAATAATAAAACAACAAATAAAATATTGATTACTTATATTTTTTTATTCTTACTTTAATCGGCTAAAGCAAATTTTTCTTTCGAAGACCCCCCGCTACCTGCCGGCCCTTCCCTCGCCATTCAATTTTCTCAAGAATTTACGTTTATATTGTGTCAACGATAAATGAGATGTTTTTTTCCTTTCGACCGAAAGAAAGAATTTCTTTTTCCATGTTAGAGATAGAATCTTCTCGAGAAAGAGAAGAAGTGACCCGGAACATCGGACCGTTGGTAAACACATCTCATTTGAGTCTTTCTTCTCGCGGACAACTCGTTTGAAAGAAAGCTACTGCTTACACAGCGTCAAGTATTCGCGTTAGCACCTTTACGGTTTTTTAATTCCTTTTGCGTCTCTTTCAATAACGAGAATTCGAATGCAAGTAAAGATTGTACATTATGCGTTCTACAATCCTGCTGCAGTCGAATTTTTAGCATCAAGTTGATAAATAAAAATCATTACAAAGTTACAAATAGAAACAGTAATATCATTGATAGGATCATTAATTAACGTTCAACGAAATTTCGAAACTTGTTATTTCATTTCATTGATGAATTTACCTTATATTCGATATCAACGTTTTAATTATTGGGAATTGAAATGACTCTGTAGAAAAGAAAAACATAATTAACCAAATAGGAATAAAAAATGTATTTTATCGTATTTTTCTATTAGAAGCATGAACGATACGCGGTAACAAGATTAACGAGCTATCAACTATGAACACCTTTACCTGGAAGCTTAGCAGCTGCGAGAAAGTCTATGGGGCGAGAGATATCGTCGGTTTGGAACGCGAAGACTTCGGAAGGCGTTGAAATCGAACGCCATTAGAGGCTGTTCGCAGGAACATTCGTAGCCATTTCACGAGGAAGTTATTCGTGGTCGTAAGAGACCGCAAAACGAACGGTGGTAGCGACAAGCAGCGTAGTTGACGAGCCTCTCTTATACTTTTCTCTTTCTCTCTCTCTCGTTTTCTACATCTAACCAAGAACCGATCATCATCGCAAGCTGGTAATCAGCCGTTGAGGCTTTGCTTTCCTTCGCTCTAGTCTCTTATTCTTCTTCTTCTGCATCTTATTTTTTTTTCTCTATTTTTCTCTCTCTTTTTCTCTTTCTCTCCATTCGTTCTCTAAACTCACTTTGCCCCTCGCGGTGCGCAAATTGTCTTCCGAGAATGGTTCGCTCGAGATTACCAGAAGGTTCAACGTTCTCGCTCGTTTAGTCTCGCCGACATTGTTTCATTCGTTTTCCACCCTTCCACGCGGAAATACCAACCATTACCCACCTATACACCTAGGTATACCTACCTACCTACCTATACTAACCGAGGCTATCGATCTATTAACCGAAGCCACAACTTCGTTAATGGATTAGAAAATACTCGCCGAGAAGAAAAGTTCGATAGCACCATTCAATAACGTTTCATCTCCGTGTTCTCGTCAAATGTTTGATATATACCCTCATGGGGATGATATATATCCTCACCCTATATGGAAGTCGTGTTATACGAAAGCTGTTGTTATATCAAAATCGTGTTTTCATAGTAACGTATTGTAAAAAGGTTGAGGGTACTCAATTATCTCAGTCTCATTGATCCATTAACATTTGATATATCACCAACTGTCTCCCATCGTATCATTCACGTCAATGAAATATTACTTTTACAGTTAAATTCATTAATACTGAAACGAATCCTCAGATTTCATTATCTTCTTTCTAGTTATTGTTAGATGGTTGTAATTTATTTGATCATATTATCAGTCGATTTAAGTTCGTATAAAACTATCTCGATTAATTCTTCAAATACAATTGACTTTCAGCTTCCTTACACGTTGGACGTAGATATCAGCAATCCATCCGCACTAAGCAGCTCGCTGAACATCTCTCAAACAGGCGAGATGCCGGTTGGTATCGTACAAACTTGGGCCCTAGCTTTGCATTGTGGTCCATACGATGCCGAAGTGGACCTAACCTTACGAATAAATGTTTCCGTATCTAAGAGAAATACAACGAGTTTAGAATTTAGACGAAAAAAGATCTGCTTAAAAGAGAAGAGCAGTTACACCGGACCCGAAGAGGTTTTAGTAGCTGCTTCGGGTTCTACTTCCGGTGGACAGGTGTTCTACGCAGCCATCGGATGTGCCTGTGCCTTTATCGCTGCCTTAAGCGTTCTCGTGGTGGCCTATTACGTTCGAGATAAGAAGGCCAGAAGGCATAGGGATCCTTTACAGTAAGTCGACTTCTTCTTTCTTTATTTATGTACGTTCTTCGTAAAAGGGATAATGGCCTACTTCAAATGGAAAAGAGGTTAACGGATTATCATCAAGACAAACACGTCTCATGTTAGAATATACATATGAATGTTATTTTTTTGTTTCGTTTCTCATGATAGTAGAGAACAAAGCATTGGTGATAACCATTGTCGACGTGTGAAATAATAACATACGTATAATACAT
Source organism: Polistes canadensis (assembly GCF_001313835.1). NCBI lineage: Eukaryota > Metazoa > Arthropoda > Insecta > Hymenoptera > Vespidae > Polistes > Polistes canadensis. Next base: position 240,329 of record NW_014569602.1, read on the forward strand.
ATCACACTCGTGTATTATATTAATAATGAGAGACAGAAGAAATCTAGACGAGTTTATTATCCTTGTAGAGAGTCCAGAGGTATCAGCTCCGCGTGTAGCGTCGAACGAGGAACAGGGGTTGGTCCAGCGCAAACCTTCCTATCTCCGGAAACTCCACCACCCTCGGCGTCTGGAGCATCAGCGTCCACTTATAGAAGATTAGACGACAGACCTAGTCGAGAGCTACACGAGAGAATTCAAGAGATCACCGTACAAAGGTAAAGACAAGTGTACTGCACCTGTTTCTTCATAAAAGTAACAAAATAAATTATTCCTTTTATTAGTATCGTAATATAAAAATGATGATAGATAGGACCATTACGTTAATGATTTATTCAACGAAATATCTGTTCGTAAAATACTCCATATTTCAACGATCCATTTTGGAATGAAAAATTCCAAACGAAGGAAGAAAACGAGGAGTACGAACGAGGGTAAGGAAACAAAAAATAAGATGAAAGAAAAACGACTGAAAGCACTCAGGATTACGAGGTTATCGACACTCCAATCGACTTTCGTGCCAGATCAGGGCTTAAAATACATTTACGTTAAGGCCTATTTTCAAATAACTTGTGTAGATATACATAGATATATAATGTGAGTCACGAATGATACGTTAGGAGTTTTAGTAGATATCTATTATATATTATAAATAAAAGTCATTAATTTATACGTATTTATGGTGATGCATCAAAGTATGATATTTAATGACATATACATATATTTGTTCGAGTAAAGTGAACTTTTTCAAATTGTTTCATTTAACTTTGACGTCTTAACTAATTACCGAGGTAACTAACGAGTAATAAATCAAACGAGTCATTTAAAGACACTCACAATCGGAATCGAAACGACGGTGTGCGTTGGTTCTCCATAAGTTAGGAATTGTGCAATAGCTACTGGCTGGCAATGTAATTTTTTATTACTATATACGTCACGACGCACGACAAGAGCCATTAATTTACATTTTCCTTTCCCGTTTCACGAAGACGGTCATCGTATTAAGTCGTATCCTTTGTACTTTGTAGATGCAGGGTGCGTCTTCTCAGCATAGAAATGGAGGGCACCTTTGGTCGCGTGTATAGGGGTAGTTATCACGAGGAGGGTGCTTCGTCTCCGAGGGACGTTCTAGTAAAAACAGCCGCCGAGCACGCCTCGCAGTCACAAGTGAGTCTTCTTCGATCTTATTTTTTTTCCTTTAAAGTATATGATGGAACGAATGAAATTACATAATTGCTGTACTTCCATCTCGTTGTCCGCCTAAATTATATTATCTTTTAATATTTATTTTTTTGAACTATACAAGTCTTACGCTAGTACAAAGATTAAAAAACAAAATCGATATACGTCATAATGTATTTCTTTTTTTCTAAATTAAACTATCACTAAAAATGTATATTAATTAAGCCAGTTATTGATTATGTATTTAATAACGTCCAATAATTCTCATTACTATGATCGAGAGTATAACTAAGGTCGAGACGACGACGTAATCCACCGATGAGTTCTACTAAGCTAAGCACGTTATCTTTTGTAGGTCGCCCTTCTCCTACGAGAAGGTTTAGCTCTTTACGGTTTGAGTCACCCAGCTTTACTCCCTGTCCTGGGTGTCTCGATCGAGGACAGAAGCGCGCCCTTCCTTCTATATCCGCATACCGGTTACAAAAACATGAAGAGGTTCTTACTAAGGTGTAAGCTGAGCAGCGAAGGACCACCGAGGGCCCTTACAACTCAGGAAGTCGTCGAAATGGCACTTCAAGCTGCCAAAGGGGTTCAGTATCTTCATAGGAAACGACTTGTCCATAAAGATCTTGCTGCGAGGAATTGCGTGTAAGTACAACAATCTATTTCAAATTACATCTGTTCTTATCCTTATCGAGTTGAAGTTTTAACTTTAAAAGTAGTTACCTACGTATGAACATAATTCGTCATGTATAATAATTACATTGGCAAATCTGTCGCATTCGTAAAAAGAGAGAGAGAAAAATTGTTAAATTAATTTAAATACCACAGAGAAAATATAAAACTATTGATTAGATACTTAAGATTAATACTTCTTATTTGGCAATAAGTTAAATTAAAGAAAGATATAAAATATATTAATAGCGTACTTAACATGTCTACTAGAATCTCATATATAATTGAACTGAAATTTATGAAAAGTTAATTAGAGCAAGATGTAGCACATGTAGTATCCCTGTATCGCGTGCCCTCCCTCCCTCTTAGCCCCTTTTCGTTTCTCTTTCTCTTTCATGTTGAATATCTAAGAGAGACAACGAAAATCATCCTTTTTTACGAGCACGCGCTGCTCGCATCGAGCACTTTAATACAGCACTTCCCTTTAACGCAGCCTCCGCAAGTCCCGAGGCCGTTACGTCTCGTTACCGAATTAATTGAGTGCAACGAATTAATTAAGCACCGTACACCGGTTACTTCGGTGGCTCTTTAATTAGCGATCGCGTTGTTTTCGTCTTCGAAAAATGATCTCAAAGTTTTTCTTCTTCTTTTTGATACTGGTCTTATTAAAAAAAAAACCCAACCTCTCTTAATTAACCGCACAAAGCTTTAATTTTTATTTTCACTGTCAAAAATAAGGTGAGATTATCGAATTTGTTACGGTGAAGATTCTTATTTTATAATATTATTTATCTTTTGTATGTTTCTTATAGGGTCGACGATGATCTACGAGTTCAAATAACGGACAACGCCCTTGCTAGAGATCTCTTCCCTCAGGATTACCATTGTTTGGGAGATAACGAGAATCGACCAATCAAGTGGTTAGCTATAGAGAGTCTACTTGGTAAAACGTTTACCACTGCGTCGGACGTTGTAAGTATATAATATGCAAATATGTTATTTGTAAATATACAATTAGAGACCACTAGTTTTACTATTATATTTATTTTGTTATACGTTTCATCTCTAATTCGAGAATTTTTCATTTTCCTTTCGCCGTTCGTATACAAAAATTATTGTAGAAAAATGCAAATGTGCGGCTTAATTGTTTGGCCTATTTTTCTTCTCATGATTGAAATCATTTTGTTTTTTTTCTTTTCTCTTTTTATTATATGTGTTTTTTATTTCTTTTCTTTTTTCTAGTGGGCATTCGGCGTTCTCCTGTGGGAATTAACGACACTGGCGCAACAACCCTACGTCGAAGTAGATCCATTCGAGATGGCCAGTTATCTTCGAGACGGTTACAGATTAGCTCAGCCGATCAATTGTCCTGACGAGTTATTCGCAGTGATGGCCTATTGTTGGGCCATGTCTCCCGACGAGAGACCTACTTTCGGACAATTAATAGTTTGCTTGCAGGATTTCCACACGCAATTGACGAGATACGTTTAATGCTCGTACGAGTAATAGTAAAGAAATAATAATAATAATAAACTCGTTTAAATATCGAGCGAATTCGACGTAGGGAGGGGCTGGGGAAGGGGCGGACGTGTGTGTTCATGTATACATTTGTAAGCAGGGTGATCAATTTGAATCTAATCGTAAGAGCATAAGTATTTCAGTGAATAAGTACATAAAATGAAATGAAATATGTGTGAAACGAAATTATAAACGTTCACTAAGCATCTATTTCATTTGATACAATTCCTATTTACTTGAATACTTTCTAAATGAATTCGTTGAAATTTGTCGATCATCCTGTATATATTCGTTCAATAGCTATATCTCGTTCAAAGTACTTACTATTGCAAATTCGCACGTCGTTAACGTGTCGCTTATTTTACTCGAAATCGAATAACTCGAATAATCCATGCGTTAAGTATCGATCCTATCCAACTGCCAGCAAGCATTTCGTCTTTCCTTCGCATACCAAGCCATGATATGTAGCCTATATATTAGAGAGAGAGAGAGAGAGAGAGAGAGAGAGAGAGTAAGAGAGAGAATGGGCGAGTATCCGGATATGGGATGATACTTACGTAAATGATGATCGAAACGTCGTGATTAGGAATATTGGAAAGCGATCAATCTTCTTCTATTCGCGAGAAATCAGGAGAGTGTTTCATCAAAATAAATTCAATACTCTGCATATAGCATAGTGATCTGTCTATGTATCTATAGAATAGTGCATTGTGCATTTACGATCGATCAGGTTTCTATCAGCTCGAATAAGAAGAATAGAGTTTCGAATATCGTCGTCAAAAGGTTTATATAGGAAAGAAAAAATGAATGCTTCCCTTGCCACGCTAGTCTTTCGACAGTGCCAATTCCTTTTGTATTTTTGTACATACTTACTATTCGTATTAATTCTTCGTACGCACCTATATCTGTATATGTATATTTAATATTCGCGATAAGCGTACGCTTCGAAATCCAACCAGAGGAAAATAAAAAAAACAAAAAGAGAATATATTCTATGTAAATATACGTATATATCAAAACGAACGACTATATATATTATATATATACATTTGCGTTTATTAAGTCGAGAGAGTTGAAACGATCGAAAATATTCTGTCCTGTTTTAGTAATATCGCAGCCAAATGGCGAGCAAGGAAAATAATATTTCATCTTTTACATCGTCTCTCTCTTACGACTCGACGAATTTACTATTATAAGTATCCTTAAGAATCGCTATGAATGTACAAACTCGCCGGAAACGTTACATAAAAATCAAGAAAAAAGAAATAAATTTATAATGTAAAGGGGAAAAAAAAAGAACAAAAAGAAAACAAAACGATACGATAAAAAAAATGAATTTTTTTGTTTCCACACACGTTACTCCGAAAGGAAAATATCGTAAAGATCATTTCCTCCTCTGATCCTCTTCTCCCCATCTCGTTTCTTTTTATTTTTCGAAAGCTCGAATTCTCTATGAACCCTCGAATACACCGTCAACCAACCTCAGCTATTTTCGTCTTCTTTCCCTCGAACGGCTGGGAAGGAAGGAAGGAAGGAAAGAGGAGGAGAAGTTTGGCGACGTTAAAAGTAACAGAAAGAAAACAACGAAAAAGGGTGTTCGAAAGAGTTTTTCTTTTCTCGGAAATCGTTCGTCAAAGGTAAAAAGAGAGATGCGTGCGTTGCAATGCAACCGAGTCCTGTAATTTGTGCATGCTCTTGCTGTTGCTGCTGATGCTGCTGGAACTGAAGCTGGAACTGGAGCTGAAGCTGAAGCTGAAACTGGGTACGCCGTCGTTCGGTTGGCGACGCGTCGGGTGACAAAATTAATGGCGCATCGTTGACGTCTTGTTTAAAATGACAAATGGTGGTAGCGTAGGTTGTTCTCTCTCTCTCTCTCTCTCTCTCTCTCTCTCTCTCTTTCTCTTTCTCTCTCTGACGACTTGTAACAAGATACATCGAGCGTGATACGATGCGTATAAAACGAACGATCCGTACAACGCGACGAATTCGTTTTGTTGGCCGAGATTGAGAGAGACAAAAGTTTAATTAGCACGTTTATATTCGTCGGTGAACGTCGAGAAAAGGAAAAAAAAGAAACGTAATCATCGTTTTTTTTCTTTTGCATCGTTAATTTTGAAGCAAAGAAAAGATGACTTTGCGTAATGGATTATTATTGTCTTGCTCGATGAACGGACCACCGTGATCGTAATATTTTTTAGCAGATATCTCATATAGATAATATAATAGGTAGTATAACGTAATAATATTTATTACGTATATACAATATATGAGATTAGTGTATTAATAATAACGAGATAAAGGAATTCGATGAAATAAATTAACGTCTTAAGAGAAATAAAAATGAAAAAGATATAAAAGTAGATGTATAATCTTTCTTTATTGTACATAAATATCCAGCATATTTACATCGTCGGAAAACATTATCGTAGCTAGTGCAAGATTCCACAATAATGCAGGTCCGATTAGGTACGGTACATTAGGCGCTTGCTTTCCTACGCTCCATCAAACGCACACCAATGGTTCTGGATAGAAGCGAGTTTAACAACCGAGCTAGGGGTTCTTGGGAAACCGGAAGCTGGTATGTACTCGTACGTGTGAAAAAGAACGTAACCCCTGACAGATAATGTTGGAACGTACGCAATAAACGAGTGTAATCGTTCGTCTCGTCGAGTCAGTTCAACAGCATACGTTCTCATCGATGCTTGTAAAAAGAACGTGTTAGGTTTTTATCCTTATTTTTGCTGCAGTCGTATCCTTTAATTTTCGATTAATGCAAAATTGCAATCAGAAAAATGAATACAATTTATTACAGATCGAGATTGTTTTTTTATTATTATAACAAATGAAATATTAAATACAACGAACGATAGAATAGTAATGAAAAAAGGACGATAAATATATAATTATATTTTGTAATTAATTTTTATTAATTTTTTGTATCTCGTATATAAAAATATCAAAATTTAACATTTATATAAATTAAATTGCGAATAATATCAAGAAAGAGATATGTAGATATAATATAATAGATGTAGACGAAAAGAAAAAAAAATAGACAAAGCAGAGAGAGATAAAGGTAGAGAGAAATAAAGCTATTTCCATTCAATCACACTATCTCGTAACGTCACAGGATCCCAGAGGATTTACGTAACAAGACGAGAAGGTAGAAACGATTCATTGTTGAGCGCGTCACGAGCGTAATCACACGTATGCAAGAGTACGTGAATCCATGATTTCCAAGTTTAAATGTACTCGTGATATAACCGAAGGAAAGGGTTTCAAGTCTGAATTTAAACTCAAGCCAACTGAAATAATCGGATTTAAAATTATTAGAAAATGATATTCTCGGCATAATCGAATTTATTTCAATATTAGAAAAGAAATATCAAAAAACAAAATGTATAATATTGATAATAAATAATTAATCTATATTTTTAATAAGCATTAAACATAAATCTACATATCTGTGAAATTAAAGTTCACGGATTATAAAATTTAAAAAGGAAAGATCGGAAGTCGGTCGACATTAAGGGAAAAGAAAGAATAAGAGAATGCGTTTATTTAGGAAGTTGCAAAAGGTCTACTCGCAGGGACGAGGAACGGATTTAATGAATTTCAATGAGCTCGACGACCCTTCGTTGACGGCAAACTTTGGGCAAACATCGAGGCCGCTTTGCAGGCCGACTAGAATTACTATCGGCCGAGTATGTGTAGTCACTGCAATCATGGGATTCTAGGGTGCATTTTGGAGTAGCTATTTCTGCTATGTATGTATGTATGTACCTATGCATGTATGTATGCACTTAAGAAACGACGAGCTGAGAGATAATATCGTCTATGAGTTAGTGTTATCTGTGTGTGTGTGCGCGTGTAGATGTTCTCGTGTGGGTGCGTTCTCGCGAGCACGCCTTTTGCCGTTCATTCACAACGACTCCTGGTGGTCTAACAAGGGCTCTCCGTCTTCACCCTTTGTTTTTGTACCGACGTGCATACTCCGCCGTAATTAACCGGCCGTAATTACGCGCGATAAAGTGCATACCGCTCCTCTTCCGAGTTGCACGCCACTTTCTTCCTACGAGCTTTTCGACGATTCTCTTCACGCCTATATAACTAACCAACTTATATATATATATTTCTCTGATTTACCGATAACGCGACAAATGGGATTTATGAACGAGTTTTAATTCAATCAACGACGCGAGAAAATATTTCGATTATTCGTGTCAGTATTTTTCTATGATCTTTGTCTAATTCGTTTGTAGAATCAATAATATCAAATATATTATATTAGAAATAAGGTATGAAAAAAGTTAATCCTTAATAATAATTGATATTCAAAATATGTAATTATAATCGATGATCATTATTATCTTTCACGTTAAAATTGTCAATGTCTAATTCATTGATTTTTCTACGCTAATTAAACCATCTCAATTAACAGGTATAATAATCTTAGATCTTATAGCAAATAAGTTCAGGAAGTAATTAAGATCGGCAATCCAAGACACATTATCCGATATAAAAAAAATTCTTCTTTTCGATTTCTCCTTCGTATCTTGATTTTTCTTTTATTATATTCTTAGGATTCGCGAAGGCCATTGCAATTTTCTCGAGCAACGATCGTTATTATCTTGCACGCATCTCGTACATTTCATCTCCCTACCCCTTTTTTTTTTTTTAAATGACCAAGATAACCACGACTTTGACGTTAGTAAGAACGACGGATTTGATATTTGTCTTTCAGTCAGTGACGACGAAAAAATCAGTCAACTTGTCGAGTTCCTTTCGTCTTCTTTTTTCTTTCCTTTTTTTTCGTTTTCAGACGAGATGAAAAAACTTGCAAAATGGTCGATCGTTTATCTGACTATTATCTTCATCAAGGAAACAATTTCCGATTTAAACGTCTCCTCGAAGATAGATCTCGACTCGAACGAAATCCATGAAACATCTTCTGATCATCCTGTCGTCGTCTCAAACCAAAAGGAAAGAACCATAAATGTACCAAAAGGTCCTTCGATACGCATTAACGAACAATTCAACAACCCATGGTTACATCGATCGAGACAATCTTTCGTAAGATCAAGTTTCCCAGAAGATTTGAGAAAACGAAGAATGCATCAATCATTAGTGAGCATTTTTTTTAGAATTTAATTAGTAATGTTTTATGTTTATAAATAATAATATTAAAAAGTGTCTATACTTTAGTGGTCGACGAATATTTACGATAATTAAAATTAGTATCGATATATTTGATGACAAAACATACAATTTATCGTCATATTTATCGTCTAATTGAAATAAATAGAAAAAAGTTGTGGTTTGAATTTGATAAATGGGCTTTGCAAAGCGATGACTTATGCATTTCTATAGAGGGAAGGATATTATAAATTCTGGACCGTAACTCGCGAATCCATTTCACAGGAAAGGGGAATAAAGAAAAGGAAAGAGAGGGTTATACAGGGAATGTTAACGTTTCATTTATTTTCTTTGGAAACAAGAAATACTCGAGACGCGTACCGCGTAAAATCGTTTTACGAGTATTCCCAACGACATAAACTGTAAAAAGTATGACTTTTATGGCGAGTGGGGCGCATTTTACTCGTATTTCTTTATTTCTCATTTATTCTTTACCGAAAGCACCAAAGACCTAGTTTCTTTTTAAGAAACTCTCTCTAGTTAACATATTTTCTTCGGATAATTATTTATATGAGATAAACCTATTAGTATAAAAAAAAAAAAACAATAAAAAGAAAGGGAAAAGTAAAAAAAATTAATAAATAATATATATAAATAATAAATAATAAAAGTAGTATAGATAAAAAAGAATATGTATACGGATATTTACAATGAATTACAATAACTTTAGACAAATTTTATAGTCCATTTAAACAGAATTTAAAAGAGGATATAAACTGGTTGAACAGATCTATATGTCGATGAAAATGATTAACTGATTGAGACATTCTCTTAATGCAATTATGATAGGCATAAGAAGTATGATGAGCGCCAATGTGTAACAGGTCATGGTGCCTAAGATTTTTAAAAGAAACATTGATGATAGTTTATTGATAACATTTATTTCCAGTCTTATATTAAAAATGCAAACTTATATTTCAAATAATGATCATTTATTAAACAATAAACGCTACAATTGCGAATTTTGTTTTAGGGGTTGCCGGGAAAAACGGCAAACGCTGTAATAAACAATGTAAGAATTTTTGTAAACGGAAACGAGACAGGAAAGAGATCGAATGCAGATTCCTGCGAAAATGGTGTTTGCGACGTATCGGTTTCATCAAGAACCGATGAAGTAGGCAACATTGTCACGGACGTACATATAACCATAATCACTGTGAACACGAAGCCGAACATCGAAGTCAACGAAATTCCTGTCATCGATGGATTTCGAGGCATCGAAGAAAAGTCATCTCCCGTGTCATCTCCCATGCCACCTCCCATGCCACCTCCCATGCCACCTCCCGTGTTTCATCTTCATGATTATGTGAAACCAACTTTCACTCATCTTCTACGTAACAACAATATACCGCAAGTAATTATGTTCTTTCTTCTTATCGAAAAAATTCATTCATTTTAATTTAATATTTTTATGCGATAATCAATTTAATTTATTTCTAGTCTCTTATGCATAAAACGTACGAGAACAAACAAATACAAAATTTTGCTCTTATAATTTCTGCATTAAATAATTAATCACGTTTTTATAACAATTCAGAAAAGTTAACATATATACATTGAGATAAGTCAAGTATTATATTTTTCAATTACACAATAACAATTTGACACACACACAGACTGCTTTAATTTATTAAGTATTTCAAAGATAATTAAAGAAGACAATGAGAAATTGTTTGTAATTGTGTTTTAAATAATGTGATATCTTTCGTAACACGTCGTACCATTTATTTTCTTTTTTTGCCAATTACATTAGGTTCAAGTCCGTGGATTTGCAGAACCAAACAACGAGGAAGTTAGTTTTCAAGATCGAAGGAACTACGGAAGAATATATCCGACTTGGTATAACACGCGTAATTACGAGCAGCATGTATACAACAAAGGTTTTCAAGATTCTAGGCCATGGTTTCCGCGAAGAGTTAAAGTTGACGATAAGATCGAACCTCCGCTTAGTAAAACGAAGCAGTCCGAGGAGTAAGAGATTTCTAGATCTTAAAAACAATGCGACTATCATCATATAAGGATTCTCCTGTTGTGAATGTAAACGCGAATGAAAACAAGGAAAGAGAACGAATACTATGAAAATTTCGTAAAGTCACTTGTCTTTATTTTTTATCATGAAAGTTACAATGATATTTGATTAAAAATAAATATGAAAAATCTTCTAAAACGATACGTTTAGCAAATGCAAACGAGTATTTTTAATATTTTATCTTATTGTTTTTCTTTTTTTTTAACCCTTTTATTTCCTACTCATATAAGGTAATATTTAGAAAGTAAAATTTGCAATTTGTATTAATTACCCTGAGAAATAAACATCTCGCTTTACGCTTGATGCGAAGGTTAGTTTAATTGAACTTATACATTTGCATATTACATACGGTTATACATATTATATGCATATAGAAATATATATATATATATATATATATATTTTTTTTGTATACATATTTCTATAATAATATAGCACGTAATTGAATATTAATATATTAAATAATATTATTAATCTTCGACAGTACGGAAAGTAATCTTTCCATTGTCATTTAATCCAGTGGTTGCGGATTTATGAGCAATAGTCCTTCCAGTACCATCTGTAACACTGGAAGATCGGGAACTAGCAAAAACACCAACACTTCCTCCTGACGGTGCTGGTAATGGGTCAGCAAATCGAGACTCTACTCCTGGTGCAACCTATATCATTCACGTTAATAAATTATAATTATTTATTAATATCTTTATAGGAATTAACGATTCATTTATGATCTACAAAATTAGATATAAATGATTAGATGTTAAAACAATAGGTAGTTGCAAGATAATTAGATCGTTAAATGATAAACTTACAGGACTTATCTGACCAGCCTGGTAACCACCTTCAGGTCCGACACTAATACTTGAAATAGCGGACTGCACTCCTGGATCAGAAGAACTGTAACCATAACCATAACCACCAGGACCACCAGTACCACTTCCTATTCCGTTACTTGCGTCGAATAAGCTGTATGTTCAAAAAACAAAATTATATTTGTGTTAAAATCAAATTGGGAAACACTCGACGAAAAACTCACGCTCGTTGTTGAGCTTCCATTTGTGCTTGAATGCGTCTGAAATGATCTTCCATCATGCGTTGATGGAATGAGAAGCCGTTGTCAAAATCAGAGCCAAATCCAGGGTTGAATCTAGGTTGGAAACCAGCACCTATAGAACGTTTAACATTCATTTATGTAAAATTTGCTATTGAATTCTATTTAAAGTTATTTCTTTAACCCTTTAAAAATGTTCATTATCAAAAACGGACGATAAATAAAATTAAGACATTTAGTGGATATCTCCTTGTCATTTGATGATATTTTCAAAGGGTTAATTGAACTTATTTGTAATACTAAATTGCTAAAAAGAACTAGATTTGATATTTTACAATTATTATTGTATAGACTATAGAATATACTCATACGTTTTCGACATATCGCTTTACACTCATTAACATTCTACGCGATCATTCATCAACGAATCGTGGTTTTAGGTAAAGTGGGAACTCGTACTTTTCCGTATTATTACAAATCCTAATGATCTGTCTTTTCAAACAGATTTCATGATTGTCTACGTTAATAATAAATAAGCATTTAAACTATTTTAACGAGATAATGCTTAAATTGTTTTCTTCGTTTTTTTAATTTGAAATTAATTTTCATATCATTTCTACTCGAATAACATTAGGTTCCAATAATGAAAGGAACATTTTTCGAGTAACTACTACAAAGGTTTTGAATACAATTGATCTATTCATTAGATCAGACAGTCATGCTCCTACCTACGACATCAGGAGAGTATGCTGAATTATCCGGAAATGCGGTTCCAGCACTATTATCGGGGAAATTGCCACGACTATCGAATCCTGGTGATCCAGAATTATAGGAAGCACCTGCAGATGCTCCTGCGTATCCGGGTCCAGAATCAGTCCAGGCATAATTAGGTCCCTGAACTCCATTCGCGGGAGGATAATCGAAATTGGGACTGTAAGGACCTCCGAAAGAACGACTTGGGAAATTTTGTGGGCCGCTGGATGGTATAGAGTTAGGATTATTAATTGGATTGGCATTGTTTCCAGTTGGCGGACTATTCGAAGATTTAGGTTTGTCTTCCGTATCGATATAAGAACGAGAATTTGTCATAGGTTTCACATTGGGATTGTAGTAAGGATTATTAAAATAAAATCCACCGCGCGAATTGAAGGGTGGATTGCCTGGATTACTCAACGATGATGCACCAGAGCTGGCGAAACTGCTAGCCGATGCACTCGCCAATCCGGGACCATGACTAGTACTGGTAATTGCATAATTAGGGCCGTAAGGTGGTATAGAGTTAAATCCTGGGAATGGGTAACCTCCAGGTTGCGGAAAACTCGGATTAAATCTTGATCCGTTAGGATTAGAATCTGGCGGTGAGGATGGACTCTTGTCTTTGTTATCGGGCATATCTGCTTTCGTTCGAGGTGATAAGGCCGATGGTTTTTTGTCCGTTTTTTCATCTGGATTAGTTGGCTTCGATGTAGAATCATCTTTTGGGTCGAATCCCGATCTTGATCCCAACTGAGGCTTATTCGTTGCTTCGGTGCTAGGTTTCGTAGTCGTTTCTGTTGATGTGGGATCTGATTTAGTCGTAGGTTTAGACGAGATTGCATTGGAGGTGGTGCTTGGTGGTTTGGTCGATTTAGATTTCGGTGAAGTAGCTTTCGTGGTGCTAGGACTTGTAGTGCTAGGATTCGTAGTGCCAGGAGTCTTAGTGCCAGTACTTTTAGTGCCAGGACTTTTGGTCGTAAGACTAGTGCTATCTTCATTACTCTCAGTAGTAATTTTAATATAGGTCTCCTTGGAATCAGCTGCACGTTTAATTATCTTGACTAAATCGTAGTCTTCCAGCCCGTAACTATCAACGGTCCTTTCGACATCTTGATCGATAAAAAACATAACACACGTAGGATTATCCGATTAATTATATTTGAATTTTCATTGAACCTACTCGTATACATGCTATTAATCCAAAGATACCATTCGACTTCTTTTACCACAAACACAAAGCACATTTAATATTTCAACGTAATATGTTAATCAACATAAAAGTGAAATTGACTTGATATGATTTTATTCAACGCGCGTTTATAGAATTCTTTCTACGTTCGTATAGATATAACCCGATTCAACGTTATCGAACCGAGAAAGGAATAAGAAAAATGTCTTCTTGTCACGTAAGTACGATAAAACACGTCTAACCAGATTTTTGCAATGATTTTTCATTTGAAGAGCATACTTGGAGAAAGTTTGAAAAGCAAAAAGACATTCATTGTCATTTAAATGAAGAATAAACGATTCGTTTTGGATTGCTATTATGGCGATGAGATGCAGAACGATAAGAAAACATAAAGAGGAAACGGAGGGAAAGGAAAATATCGATGCTTCTGTCCGGGTCAAGGTAGGGAACAGAAACGAGGTCATGGTTCAGAAACGTCTCGGTAGATTATTTCACTGTAGACCGTGATACTTGTCGTTTTACATGCATATTACATGCGAACAACGATACACCACACTATGCCGCTATTATTATTTATACATACATCGATAGACGGATATGACTATCTATTATCGCGATTATAGACACATACATATACACGTACATAGATACATAGAGATGATAGTTTATTTTGCAAGTACGATTCGATCGAAGTTTCGAATCACTTTGCGCATTAGACGAAACCGGAAATTCTTGAAAGTCTTAGAAAATCTTATAAGACGTAATAGTTAAATCATTTTTTCAATCTTGTTTTAAATATATGTAAATATTTTGCGATATGATATAACCATACAAAATTTGATAATAACCATAATTTCAAATTGAAAATCATTATTTATGTTATACATATATACATATGGGATTCAACATTAATTAACATATTCTAAGGCTTTTAAACGTTTTCAAAATTTTTATGAATTCTTGGTATCGAATAATATTCAAATTGATTCAAAACTTTAAACATATGTTCGATGTGATTTATCGCTACATAATAAATATATATATACATACACACATACATACATATACGTATCTTACTCACGCTTATGTTTAATTCCTATGACTGTACAGGTACATATATAAAACATATAAACGTTAGTATTCGCGATGATAAACAGTTAAAAAAATAAGATTAAAAATGTTGACTACTAAATATAATAGACAGATAAAAACGTTATGTTTAGATCAAGAAAAAAAAAATATGTAATAAAATCGATCGATCTCTTCTAGACGATTACTAAACAATTTCGAAGTTAAGAAGAATAGGTGGCACTTTTTATTTCTAACTTTCCTCTCATGATTTGTTATATAAATGAAGTTGTCAAGACATTTTCACAGACGAACGAATTTACGTCTCGGTTATCTTGCAACAGTCTTTGAAATCCCGGTTCTCGGCAATTTTGTCTTAAACGCACAAGGCGATTTGCGTTTACGTAAGATAGCTTCGAATTTGTTTCTTTTTATTATTAATCTCGTAGATTAGCGATTAAAAAATGATTTCCCCTTTTTCGTCCCATGACGTCTTAGAAGCGATCGACAAATTTCCATATTATAGCGCATATATAATATTATACAAAACATAAATGCATGTTATACATAAAAATAGAAGTAGTATGATACGTAAAAATAAAAAAAAATAAAAACAATTCGTTCTTTTAATCATTACAGTCTCTTTTGTCTGTTAATGTTAGCATAAATGACAGACATATATACATATTTACACGACAATGATCGAATAAGAATACGTTTACGTGTTAGTGCACGAACGTGTGGTCTCTTACAATTAGTATACGAAGTTTGCGTATAAAAACGAACATAACTCGTACCGTCCAAGAATGGTTACATTGTTTTTTTCTTCTTTCTATTTCGTATTAATGAATATATTTGAAAAGAAAATGATATTCTGATTAATTAGTACTCACCTCTACGACTTCTACTACCACGGGAAAAGGAATTCAAATCGGCGTTGGATCCAACGACTGCAAAAATGAGCAGTAGACCGTACAGTCTGATATCCATCGCAAGTATAGATCGTTCAAATTATGATGTGCCTTAAATAACAGTAACGACAAAAATGCAAAAAAAATAAGAGAAAAAAAAGAAAGAATAGTAGAGAAACCAAAATGGAAAAAAAAAAAATAGAATTTTATTACGTTTCGCCCTTATTGGTCTCTTTTTATTCGTTGATATATCGTTGATCTAACAAGCGGAGAACGCGCGAACAAAAATTTTGCCACGAAAATTCTGACGTACGTTGTGTTGCAAGAGAATGACTACTGAGTCAGCTGGAGTTGGCGAACATCTTATATAGCATTCGCTCGTATCAACAACGTTACCTCCTGAAAGCATCTTTTTCAGGCGCGATAGCCTGCGTTCGCGAAAACTTCGACGTGGAAGAAGAAAAAGAACTCGTCTTCCCTCCTACATCATCATCGAGCTATTACGAGTGTGTGTACGATGATCGAAACGTTGGAATTCCAAAAAAAGTTCATCCTTTTTTGAACCGTCTTAATGAATGATGTAATCTTTCGACATATACTTTTATATATATATATTATATATTATTGAATATTTATTTTTTTCTCATAACGAACAAACTATATAAAAGTTGTTCTTAAGTAGAAATGTGTTCACGTTTCTTCAGAAATTATTCGAAAACAGGAATGAAATATTGCTTGGATTAACGAGATCGTATGATAAACGAATGAAACTTAATCATACTTATTGTTAATCGAGCTAAATTTGAGTTGTATTTTTTCATATATTTCTTTTTCGCTTAATTTTGATTACATACGCATAAATAATTTATATGTAAACGCGATTATATTCATAGAGATCTCGTATCTTTTGACTAATTTATTTTCTTATAATATTAATCGCATAGACCTTGGCAATGATGTTGTCTGGTCTATATTAGGTCGTAACGATCATCATGCATACGTAATCGACCAAAATCTCCATTCATTTCTGTACGTTCGACGAACCTCGTAGAAAAATTTCTTAATCGTTTGAGCGAAATAGTTGATAACCCTGAACGATAATGTATGGCCAAGCTAATCGATGGTCAAAGTTCTTTCTAGTTATTCAAACAATCGAATTAACTTATTTCGACCATGATTTTTGTTTTGTCTTATTAAAAGAGATATTATTATTATTAAAAGGAGAAGAAAAATATGGTAATGAATAAAAACACCGTAAAGATAAGACGCTCTTTTTCGCTTTCACAGAAGTAGAAACGAGTAATTATTTATAAGCAACCGGATCGTGACTGGTCTGGCATATCCTGTTACGTTGATAATCGATCGTCGAGAATCGAAAAATAAAGTTTCTCGCACCCCTCGAAGAATCATATGTAGCGAGGAGGAAGAATATCTGTCGATTCTCTAGGGATCGATCGGAAAAATCAAATAATAATTAAATTTAATATCGATGGTTCATCGATTAATGGGTAGCAGCTATCAAATTACTACCTGCCAACGTTTACAATTCGAAGAATATTATGCAGTAAATTGTTAGAATGTTATTATAGAATGAAGACAGAGAAAATCACGTAAAGTTGTTATTTAAGAGTTTGAAATATCACAGGGCTCAACGATGAATCTCATTCGGTTTTATTGTTTCGAACAATACATTTAATGTCGTATATACTTATAAAAGTAAATTTAAAATACATTAAAAATACATTTAAAATACGAAGATATAAAGTATATATAATTATATGTATTATATTTTTATTGATTGTAAGGTTTGTATTCTAAATTTTGTATGCGAAAAAAGGTATAACAAAGACAAATAATGGAATAAATTACTTCCTGGAATATGCTGAAAATAATTGTCTGACTCGAGAAACACATATATATGTATAAAGGTTTATCCAAAATCATCAGAGCATTAAATCATTAAAATAATTAACATTAAAATATTAGTCACTCAGGTCATTATTCAAAGAAGAAATAAAACAAGAGTGATAATATTCTGATCGGTCTGGAAATGTTGGTAGAGGAGGCCGCGAAAAAAATATCAGCGTACGACTCATCGAAAGTAAATTATATCCTTGCAATATTTATCTATCCACATGTGTGTACAGATGTCGAATGCACGTGAAATAATATTACATATCAGGAATTGTTTTGTTTAGATTAGAATGTTCGAATTTGTTGTCGACCGTTAATTGAGCATCCTCGATTCAATCGAAAAGTCTCGAAAATGAAAATGTTCGAAAATGAAAATACTTGAAAATTTTCGTTTGAATCGTCATATTTCGAAGAATCGTCTCATGCCAGCAATATCGTCCAATCACCTACGAAGTTTTCCATTTGTGATAAGTACAAAAGCGTGTACGAAGAATCATTGAAGATCCAACAACGGCGTTGTTAGTTATTAGTTTTTGATACGAACGTGGCTGACGCTATTGATCATTATAATACTGGGAAATACCCACACTGGCGAAAGTAGCTTACCTCGTACGTAATAATTCATTACCATGAACAACAATTTCATTCTGTTCTTTAAAATCTATTTTCCTTGATACATCGATTGATAAAATTCATTACCAAAGTAAGCAATAGCATTCTCGTTAATGTTCTTTTAAAGATATCTTAACGAGACAATCAATTTAGATTAGAAATAAAAATATTAATAAATTCGATGCACAATATTTATAATTCTTTCAAGATTGTTTTATTCTTCAGAATTTATAAACATATTATAATCGAAAAGAGAATTTCATGATTCATCTTTCAATATACAAATTCCATGCGTGAGATTAACAAATTCTTTTCTTGCCAAATGAAATATAAAGAGAGCTCTTGTTTTAAGCATACCTTAAGTGCTATAAAATAAGGAAACAATTCCAAGCGTTTATCTAGAACCCTCTTTGGAAACTTCAATGAACAAGGTAGGAAAATACAAAGAAGCTAATATACTTGTAGATGTGGATAAGACCAATGGAACGAGACTCATTAGGTTAATGCTTCTTCTTTGCTTTTAGTCTTAGCATTTTCGAAACGCCTATATAAGGCGAAAGGACAATTTTCAATTCTTCAGTATTGACCGAAATTTCGTCGGGTGAAAAGCTTGGAAGAAAAAGAAAAACATAATTGTGGAAATAGTAAAAATAATAAATATGTCGACTATTGCATTTCTAATTCTGGTAGCCCTACAACTGTTACACGGTACCAAATGTAAGCTTTACATTTAATTAGCCGATAAAGAAACCTTCAATTTATTTCATTATATTATTTTCTTTCGTAAATATGAATAACGAAAGGTTTGACGTAAACGAAATTTAATATGAGTAATTGCAAAATGTATATACTGTTCGTGACTCATTCAAACGCAATATCATTTAATAAACCAACTCTAACTTATGATTTTCCGTGCTTTCTTCACACAAGCTGACTTTTTTTATTACATATGTTACTGATTTTTGTAAACTATGTTTGTGATAAAAATACGAGTTACAATTATATTTTTTTCTTTATTTAGGTACTCCTGTAAACAATGAAGAAAAACTAGATAGAATTAAAAAAGATATACATTTCTTAGAGCAACGTCCAAGGCTATGGTCATCTTTTCAAAATTCTTGGAATATTCCTAATTTTCCATCTATCAGTGATATTTTTAAAGACGACGATGAGGAAGATGACGACAGTGATGCAGAGAAAATACCCGATATAAATGAGATGATCACAGGAATGGAAAAGTCACAGAAAGAAATTATTTCGCTTTTGAAGAAATTGTCCAATGGTGAGATTAGAACATTCTTCAAGAAAATAATTAATGCAAATATAATTAACAATACTATTAAAGTAGAAATCTTATAAAAAGTAAAACATTACTAAAGATTTTCAAAATAGTAAATTTACTTTCAAACGATCAATATGACAAATAATCTTTTAATGTTCGTAATGTTACATAACAGATATATCAGCCATAAGGGATCAAATGCAACATCAACAAATAAACGAAAATCAAAAAAGGCCTTCGACTAGTCTTCCAAGCAACAAGGTTACAGCCACCACAAAAGGATCAGAAATAGAATCTTCCCCTTTAACAACGAGTAGCACGTTCCAGGAAACAACCATCACGAAAAGTAAAGAAATAGTTGTCCCCTCAACAACGAGTAGCACGCCCGTGACTAGTTCACCTGTCGTAGAAACGTCCACTTTCCAGACAACTCAACAAACACTACCTCAAACAACCGAACAAAAAGAGAGCACTACCATAAATTCTAATACCGAAACCAAACCAGTATCAATCGATTCAATTAGTCAAGAAAATTCTACGCCTAACATTATT